>NC_133307.1:20263140-20300254 GCF_012295235.1 Primulina huaijiensis
ATATATATATATATATAGTGTGGATTGATAATATAAATTTATAATAAATTAAATAGCATTTTATAAAAAGAATAATAAAAATTTATAAGTAAGTTATATAAATTTAATAATAAAAATAGTTTTATCGTTTTTAAAATTCAAATATCGTGAAATCCTACCAATTTGTAAAGATTTCACTTAAATAAAATCTCATCAATTACCAATCTCATTTTACCAAACACTACTCATTATGGCCTTTTACACCATTATATATATAATTCCTTGTTTGGTTGTTGAAACTTGAAATCTTCAAAACCAAAGCGGTTTTTCTTCGGAAATGACAAAAAGGCCCCTTGTACGTACTTGGCTGTGTGGCGACCTGTGAGTGCATATTCATTCTAGCTGGAGTGGACCACACGTAGAGCAGCTGTGTTCCATCATTTGTCAAATCCCTCTTTGAAGTGGGCTCGGAATCTTGGTCTAGATTGGAATTGGGTTCGTGACAAGTATGACTCGAAAATTAAAAAAATTGTGTATTCTTTCCTTACTGAAATCCTTATCATACCTATCAAATATCTTTATTTATCGAGATACGTCACTATCTAAGAAAATCTTTTGAATATCGAATCTTATTCTTTATTCTTTTAGATGATCTAGTCAGATCTCTCATCTTAATCTTTACTCTCACATTTAAAACTCACTCGAACTCAAGTCATGTTTGCCATGGGCTAGTCACCCAAAGGGTATCACATGACCCCTCCTCTTGTCAGGCCAGAGACGAGCTTGTTGTCTCGACTTGTTTGACAAGACTGGACCTTGACACTTAGTTCAGATTTCAAATCCGTCCACCATGGTGTAACCATAGCTTCTAACACTTGGGCTTGATGGAACGATCAAGGACTGAACCTAAGGCTTGGGCTAAAGTACGCGGTCAATTACCGATCGATATAATTTGCTAAGAGCAACTCCAACCCTTGCTCCACAAAAATGGTGCTGGACTGGAGTTGTCCTAAAACCCACTCTAGATGTGGCGCAGTACAAAGTGCTGCGCCACATCTCTTTTATTTTTTTTTAAATTTTTTTATTTGTTTTTAAATAATTATAAATATTTAATATTTTATTATATATTAATTATATAATTAATATTTTTATTTTTTAAATTTTTAAAATAATTTCCTCTTGAAACTTAAATATTAATTTAAATTTTTTTAAANTAAGACCAAGTGAATTAGATCTTGGCACCCACTAAGTCCAAGTGAATGAGACCTTGACAAGCCCGAGTGGATGAGGTCTCGACAAATTAGATAAGTCCTTGACCGCAACCCTAAGCCCAAGTGAATGAGGTCTTGGCACCTCGGATAGGCCCTTGGATGAATCCTTAAGCCTAAGCGGATGAGGTCTCGAAAAATTAAATCGGTCTTTGATCACATCCCTAAACTCAAGTGAATGAGGCATTGGACCCATCAAGTCTGAGTGGATTGCCTCGGCAAAATTATATCGGTCCTTGAACGCATACTCAAGCCCTAGTGGATGAGGTCTTTATGTGACGGCATGTTTAAACACAAGCCTTGCCTTGGCACCACAGATAGATCTCCGGCCGAATCAAGCCTAGTGGTGCATCTGAACAAGATATCGTAAGTTATTTTTTTAAAAAAAGTTATGAGTCATTCACATTCAAATTTCTTAACTAATTTTTAATGGTTTTTATGTAGATGAACCGCGCAAAAGTACAGTATATACAAGACAGTAAAGATAACAAACCATTTTCATTTGATCATGTGTGGGNCGTAGAATGTAGTGTAGATAGGTTGGAGATGAATTTAGTATTACACTATTGTAGTGCAGAATATAGTGCAGTAAGTTGGAGATGGTCTAAGGCCTCACCCACTCTGATTCGGCCGGAGATCTATCTGTGGTGCCAAGGCAAGGCTTGTGTTTAAACATGCCGTCACATAAAGACCTCATCCACTAGGGCTTGAGTATGCGTTCAAGGACCGATATAATTTTGCCGAGGCAATCCACTCAGACTTGATGGGTCCAATGCCTCATTCACTTGAGTTTAGGGATGTGATCAAAGACCGATTTAATTTTTCGAGACCTCATCCGCTTAGGCTTAAGGATTCATCCAAGGGCCTATCCGAGGTGCCAAGACCTCATTCACTTGGGCTTAGGGTTGCGGTCAAGGACTTATCTAATTTGTCGAGACCTCATCCACTCGGGCTTGTCAAGGTCTCATTCACTTGGACTTAGTGGGTGCCAAGATCTAATTCACTTGGTCTTAAGGAAGCAGCCAAGGGCCAATCTAATATGTATAGGTCTCATCAACTCGGGCTTAAAGATTCGGCCAAGAGCCAATCCGAGGTGCCAACGCCTCATTCATTTTGGCTCAACAGGCTTATTGACATTGCCTCGAGCTTTAGGCAAAAAGTTGATTTTTTCACTTGGGTTCTTCTAACTAATCGAAATATTTGATATAATCTAGGAAAATATTCGGCGTGAGATCTTTCCTAACATGTAGGGATTTTTAGATGGTAACAAGATCTCATCCAGAATCAAATAGAACAATTAAAATTCCCAAAATCCGGAACCTAGCTATTACCATCTGTAGAGGAATCAAATTTCCGCTATCAAACTTGCCATCTAAATTTCAGACCGATCCAACTGTTAGAATTTTGGCAACGACTTTCGCAAGCAGGCTGCACAGAAACTGTACGAGAAACTGGCAGCTTCTATTCTGTACTCAAAGAACCAACTCAAAACACCACATGCAAAACTCATTTCCGCATGTTGGCTGATGTGCATGGCCATGCGATAAATCCGAAAACCCTTTCTTCTCCTTTATTGTGTATTGTTTGGTAATCAACGTCTTAGACTCGTATATTCCCATAGACAAAGCCAATGTTAAAACCTGAAAATGTGAGGTAGAAGTGTCACCTTCTCAAAAGGTTTCTTCTATCCGACATGGTCGAAGTCCCAAACTGAGCTTCTGCAAACACTCAACAAACACGTGAATGGGCACAATGGGTGCCAAAAGAGTTTTTCGGAGTGGTCTTTGGACGCTCTAGTCATAGTTGGGCTCAGGAAAAATAGAGATAAAACTCTAGTGCATTAAGAATGCAATATAATGAATAATTAATATTCAATGAATAAAAGGCAGTGCAAACCATATATTTGTAAGAAAACCTTGATTAGCTTAATTAAGGAAAAAGTTATTTCCTTATTGAAATTGTTATCATACTTATCGAAGATCTTTCCTTATCCAAATAGAAAACTATGCAACTGTACTCCGAATACACGAGATGTGTACGCTAATGAATCACAAAATTACCAGTTGTGTTTTTTTTTCGAGCTGGCGAATATATAAAACTGTACAAGTTGCCTTAGAAGAGATTTGATGATTACATTACTTTGCACTGGACTTTGCTCGATGTTCGTTTTTCGATGGCAATTAGCTAGACTACTTTTGATGGGAAACTTATGTCTTCAAGTGTAGTTGATATGTTTTCAGGATACTTGCTGTCAGGATAACTCGGATCCACTGAGCTTTTCCTCGTCTTTTGTTGCTGCTCAAACAACTTTTTGAGCTGCTTGGTTTGTTCTTCGATCCTTATCTGTAAGTTTCTTTGAGTCTGCGTACCACGGAGATACAAAGAAATTTCAAGAAATTATATAGTTATCTTTACAATATCTTATATCGAAGGAGCTACGTTGGAATAATGTCGAATTTTATGTACCTCTAGCTGCTCATAAAGATGCCTTTGGAAATTTAATTGCTGCTGCAATGCCTCCTTAAGTTGCATTCCTCTGCCAAAAATAACATTTAAATACAAATTAAAAGACTGGTTTTGATCCAAATGACAAGGAAAAACGTACTCTTACGTTTGGACGTCGACCAGCGATTCATTACTTGTACTTGTTTTCTTCTCAGATTTTTCTGCGTGATAAGGAAAGCACAGTTGATCATATTTCTTACTAATATCACATCTGTGTCGGAGATTCTTTATTGGAAAAAGCTAAAGTTTCCATTGAAAAAAGTACTACTTTCCTGATGAATTGAGAAACCTGAATAATGTTACATACCTTCAACATATTCTTGTATGTACTTAGCATTTCGATATTTCTGGAAGTAGATAGAAATATGGCAAAAAACAAATACTGGTTCAGAAATTTTATATCGATAAACCATTTTCAAGAAAGTGACGTGGTTCAGTATAGTGTACCTGCAAATGGCTTTTGACATGAAAGATTGTAAGTCCTTCAGTATCCATCAGATTTAGTATGGCCTTCGGTGTTGCCTCTATGTTATATGGATAGAATCCAATAAACCACTCTGTCATGATCCCGGGTTGAGAAAACGAAGGATAATACAAAAGATTACTTACTTTCAGGGCCACCAAGCTGATTCACACAGTTAACGAATCGACCGTGAAGATCTGGAGACCACCTAATTCGTTTCTTGCTAGATGAAACTGCTCCAGAAGATGCATAGCTAGTATTCAATCCAAACTCGTTTACATGTGCGGTATGAGATGCATATAAATTTTGTGGTTCCTGTTTCAAATATGTAGTACTTCAAGACAAACATATCGACCATAAAGGTTAATTGTGTAAATGAAAGAAAAAACGAATTCTTGAAGGACTTACACAAAGATCCTGATTTGCATCGAATGGAGCAGAAGGGGTTCCCACACATGAATCATCAAGATCACCTAGTAGCCTGTTTTTGAGGTATAGAATATGTTCTTTCTCCGACAGGTCGATGAATTGATTTTCGAACAATCCTTCCGGCCTGGTGTATACTTCGTTTGAAGTTTGAGTTCTTGGAACTGATAATAAACCGTTATCAGATTGAAAATCGGGTATTTTTCTATAAGAATTCTTGAATTGTTGGGAGCAAGGAATGGAGTTATTTTCTTGGAAGCCAAATTGAGGTAATCCCATGAGAAATTCTGTTGCATAAAAAGCAGAAGCCTGTGATCCAATCCTGCTGATGATGGTATTGGATAAATTTTCAGGCCTGAAATTCCTCTGCTGTGAGCCGTTTTCTGCTGCTATCAACCGAGTATCGAGTTCCATTGGCGCAGATTGATACCAAGCACCAGAGTTTTGTGGAAAACAATATTGAAATTCTGTCGAAAAATCGTTAGAAAAACCATAGTTCTGCTGCATTCCCTTCATTTATAGGATCACAAAACAACAAAAGGAAAATGTATCAAATCATTTGCTTCTTATAATTAGTTCGTTTCTTCATAAACACAAGCGACAATAAGAACGAAACGATGGAAAAGTAGAAATGTTGATCAGATTCAGGTATCTGTCATGAAAGCCTTTTATAATATGCTGCAAATCTTGAAATATAAGATGAACTATTGAGTGCAATATATATTTATTTTAATGGTTCATTCAAGTGGATAGGTATGAACTATGAAGTTTTGACAAAAACAAAGCAGATTAAAATAAAGAACATTGTTATAAAACTCAGCCAAGATACATACATACATAAACTCTTAATATGATTTTTTAAAGATTATAATAGTGGTAAGTTAGGAGATAATTAGAGAATAGTGTTCTTGGAATATATTCTTTATTAAATATAAAATTCCATTAACAGCTGATTCTGCTTCCCATTTTACATAGTGGGAATTTCACGAACTTCACAGAAAAAAAAAAGTTCCAATACAATTACTATCTGAAAAGCCAGAAAAATTCGAATTCTAAGATCCCGTGGACGAAAAAGAGAAAAAGAAAAAAAAAAAAAAAAAACACTCNGGAGAAAAATAATGGAATCGTACGAAAATTTTACCGTCTCCGAAATCTTTAGGCAAAGATTCTATTGATAATACGGGAAATTGGCCTGAGTCCCTAGTCGTCGATTTTTTTTATGTTGAGTCTCTGGGTACTTTTTTAGTACCACATTTACACATGAAGTGTACCACATTTTCACATAAAGTGTACCCCATTTTGTATGACATAGTACCACAATTTTATGGGTAGGGAGTGAACTCAAAGAAATATTTTGATTGGGGATTTTTTACCAACTTCCCCATAATAATACCAATGATATTATTTATACAATTTAATTTAATTACACACGCTTTTAATTCTTCATTTTTTGTAAGGTAAATTAATATACTAATTCGTTCATTACTTGTCCCCACTCAAATTTGGACGATATATCTGAAAATAACTGCTTTGTGATTCAATAATTTACCGCAGCCATTTCAATCACATATAAAATAAAATAAGATAATGTTACAAAACTGATTCTTCATAATGGAGCTGACGAATGAATCTATCGAATATTGTTTATTTGACATTAATATTTTTTTATATGATTCAGATTATGAGAATAAAATTTATATTATATATATTAAAATTTATTTAAACATAAACGGCAAGTTTTTTTTTTTTATCACATTTTAGAATATTGATTGTCGTTTTGACTTTTTTTTTCTTTTTTTTGTTTAGATTTATTTTAATATGTGTAATATAGGTTTATTTTCGTTGCAAGTCTATGTCGGAGATCATCGATACCAAATAAACAATATTCGATGATTTATTGACTTATGACCAAAAAAATCTAATTAATGTCTGAAAATTGAACATTATCAAGTTACTGAACTAAAAATTAAAGCAGACAAATTTACAAAAACTAAAATTGTTCAATTAAAGCAGACAAATTTACAAAAACTAAAATTGTAATTTTTACGAGACAATTCGAATTATTGTGTGCATAAATATTAGATGGAGACAGCTCATTACAACTTTAATTATATTGGGACCTCCGATGTATGTAACCGACTCGAGACAGACTCAGCCTCGGAGAATGTTATTTCTTGGTAATAAGACATTATTTATATTTATATTTATATTTATATTTATATTTATATCATAATGTCAAAAAGTGTGAACGCTTTTGTTATTTTGTCTCAAGAATTTAATAAATTTATAAGAATCATTCAATTATGAGGTCTTAATCAAAGCGATTATAATAGAAAAGCTGTTTAATACGGCCTCCTAATTCTAATTATCCAGAATCTATTTTTCTAAATAAAGGTTACTATCGTACATACATGGTAGAGCCATAAATTAACTTGATCTAAAAAAGAAGAACGAGGTCTTTGTGAAACGGTTTCATAGATCTATATTCGTAAGACGGGTCGATCTGATCTATACTTTGAGTGGAAAACGATAATTTTGGCCACAAATTATATTTTTCATGTTTTGGATCAAGTAAGAAATATGTCTCACAAAATTGACAATAAAACGATTTCATAACAAATTTTTTTTAAACAATGATAAATAATAATGGGTGGTTAAAACACATTAAATTGGTAGATAACATGTTGAAATATTTATGTTTTGGTGTTAACAAATAATTAATGGCAGAATTGTTCTCAGCTAAACTGAACAAGGCTAAATTGAGTCATCTGAATCGAACGAAATTGACTATGTCCACTAGCTAAAATGGTTTACCTAAACTATGTTTATTCACTCTCCACCTCTAAACAATTCAATCGATCCTATCAAATGATATCACAGCGAGGCTTATTATCGTCTTTGAATATTTTATAAAATTGCTTCATTCAACAAGATCTCAATGTTCTCTGGAGAAGAATTTGATTATTGGAAGATAAAGATGCAGGCTCATTTATCTGCACAAGACGATGATATGTGATACATCATTACTGATGGAACAATTACAATTATGAAAGCAAAAACTGTTGTTATAATTGACGGGGCACCTCAGAAAAATGAAAAGCCCATAGACGAATGGACAAACAATGATAAGAAGAAAGCCAACCTCAATAATGTAGCTAAAGACATAGTGTATAAAACTTTTGACAAGAGTACTTTCAGCAAGATCAAAATGTGCAAGACATTAAAAGAAATTTGAGAAAACTGATTCGGTTGTGTGAGGGTAATGAAAAAACAAAAGAAAACAAACTTTATGTTGCTACACAAAAGTTTGACAATATCAAGATGAAGCAATGAGAATCAATGTCTGAATTTGATGAACGAGTAAGTAACATTATCATTTAACTGAGTGCATTTGGAAAAGTTTACAGTGACCGAGAAGTTATTTTGTAAGTAATGCGTGGATTGCCTAATGAGTGGGATGTGAAGACAATGCAATGAGGTATTCAAAAGATTTAAACAAACTGCAACTACATGATCTGTTCGTAGATCTAAAAGCTTATGAATTTGAGTTGCAAACCAGAGAGAATGATCAGTCTATCTCTCAGTTGACCAAGGACTTTACTGCAGTAAATTGGAACCATCAGTTTCGAGTGATAAGTCAGCCAAGCAGTTGAGCAGTGATGTCATGTCACTGTTTGTAAAGAAGTTTGGTAAGTTTCTAAAAAAAAATCAAGACAATTTTGAAGGCTTTCAACGAAGATCTTATCATATGCGGGAATCAAGTAATGATTCCAATTCTTGTTCTAACTGTGACAAAACTGGATACTTTATAGTTGACTGTACCAAACCAAAGAAGGATGACAAGAGATCAGTTGAGAATGACAAGAAGTCCTTTAACAGAAGTAGATCCAAAGATGAGAAGAAGTCCTTCAAGAAGAAGCATAAGGTGTTGGTGGCCAAGGAAAGAAAATCAAAGTGGACTGATTCTGAATGTGAATCATCTGATTCAAAATGATCAAGTAGTTCGAGTGATGATGTGGAAGTGAAACTTGATGACCAATGATGCTGAGCTGGAATCTACTAGTGAACAAGTATTTGATTTTAGCTCAATTGATTTCACAAGAGATGATCTTGTCACTATACTTCATGAGATGGTAAATAAGTATCAAAGACTTTCTCTCTCATTCGAGAAAGTTAAAGCTAAGCAAACTGATATGTTAAACAACAAAACTGAACCTGACTGGGGAACAATATAGTGAAATTTTAAGTTTAAACGCAGATATTGTCAATCCTAAAACTTAGAATGAGAGGGTACATGATGAAAATCAAAAATTAAAATATGAGAATATGAAGATAACTGAACTAGTTTCATTCTGGAACAAGTCTTCAGTTTCTTTAACAAAAATGCAAGAGTTACAAAAATCATTTGAAGAAAAAACTGGTATTGGTTTTAACAAAAATGGAAGCATTTTTGAGTCTAGTACTCAACCGAAGCTAAACATTTGCAAAAGAAAGTGCATTCACTTCAATGAACCCATATCTCAAGTTGCAAAACCTCTTGAATAAACGCAGAAAGTTTGGTGTTAGTTACGCACCTGAGAGTTCCAATGCTAAGCCAAACTTGAAACCTAACCGACCCATTTTAGTTAGGCATAACTCGATGAAAGGCAAGCCTAACCGATAGTTTAACAGCAAGCTTGTTCAGAAAAAATACATTCCGATCAATGAAATTGGAATTGCCAAACAACATTTTGTATCTAACGTACATAGAGCAAGTCACGCACATACATATGCACAACCTCTTCGGAACCCAGCAAGTGGTCAGCCAGTTAGACTGATCCAAGTTTGAGTTTCAAAAGGGCTAATCTAGTGTGGACCCAAGTAGGTATGGGTACCAAGAGTTATTCTTCATTTATGATTGTAGGACATGTGAACTGAACTAATCAAGAAGTCAGCGAAAGGGGATCGGTTACGGGTGCCCGGATACGAAATGGAAGTTTCAAAAATCATATTTCCAATAGCAAAAATGAGCACCCCACTAGATGTGTAGCAAATAACAAAACACAAAATCATACATAGTGTGTTTAGATTTTTACCTATCAATCACAATGATTGATTATTGGCTCCAACTAAGTTGTAAACAACTTAGCTCTTTTTCAATGGTAGACAAATCTACAAGCTTATCTTGAGCACAACTTGCTCAAAATCAAGCCCACCACCAACAAGCTAGAACCACCTTATACTTGCACTAGAAAATGTAAGACATTTTTCTTTGAAAAGTTTGCTATCAATTCATCAAAATGAAGAAGCAAAATTTGAAAGAATATTGAGAGAAGTTTCGGCCAAATGAGTGGGAGAAAGTGGGGAAGCCTTTTCTTGGTTTTTACAAAAGGTGTTGTGTATTCCAAATGCATGCAAGCCTTTAATTTAAAAAATTGACTCCCAACCTTTCACCTTCCTAGAATGTTATTTGGGTTTGTAACATTTACAAAGCCCATGTACTATTATTTTAATATCTCAAACACATTTCAGATCAATTAAATCTTACTTGAATTTATTTAAGCCACTAGTTAAATAATTATTTCCATTTGGGCTTTACAAAACCCAATATTATTTAATTAATTCAACACTTGAATTAATTTAATTAAGTCCATAATAATATTTATGAAAATCATAATTTTCAAATACATTATTTATTTGGCCAACTTTTAATTTAGGAACACTTCCACAAATTAAAAGTTACATTCCTCTTATAGAAGTCATACTTCTAATTTTCCTTGTGCTTATAATCTCCTTTATAAGCCGTTCAACACATTGAACTAATTTCCTTCTCAACGGGATCTAGAAAGCTAGTACTTGTGTGACCATCAATGGTTCATTGATACAACTAGCAGCGGGTTCACATCTCAATGTGATTCAGGACTAAATATGTCCTTATATGAGCATACCCCAGTTGCTCTATTCTTACTTATCAACTACTTGATAATAAGAAAGTCAGAACTCAAGTCTGATAGTAACCAACCAATCATGTTAAACGCCTAGCAGCATCGCTTACATGATTCCCTAGGTATCAAATGATAGTGCCTGCAAAAACCATTACATTATGGTAAGCGTACAATACAGTCCCTTAATCTCATATATCCCGACCGATTCGACAACCATTGGTGTATCGAGAGTTGTCAAAGAATCGATGATATGTGTCATGTCGTAATTGCATTGATGGTGTAATCTAAGAAACCCCTTTCTTAATTACTACCAACACTCTGATCAGAGATTTCAAACTACGTACATATGAGATCACGTAAGAGATCCATACTCGAAGGTAAGCGGTGAATCCCCGATTACAATACATAGACTCCTATATGTTTCGACAAAACACCCAACCTTGCCACCTGATAATCCCATATGAGTCGGTAAACAAGTCAAAGTACAATGCTAGCATATAGAGTCACAATGTTGTCTCAGGTCATAAGGACTAATGGTGTACAACCATAAATTAGGATGTTTCCACTCGATAAGTGAGAACCACTTGGAAAGTTCTTTATGGAGGGTTGTTCGGTGCACTCTACAAGGAGCACCTATCTGCATGCTCGGACATCACAATGTCTCCTACCAATGAAATATGGTATTCACATCACAGATACTAGTCTCAAACTCGAGCGGCCTTTATCCTTCTTAGTGATGGCTAATTCGACTAGGAACTTTTTAGAATATACAGTATTCCAAATATGAGTTTCATGATACTCATCATATGAGCATCTCATATTTTTTCTATTATTTGTATATTCAAGGACTTTATCTATGCAACAAGCATTTATATGCCAAAACAATAATTTCAAATATTATTAAAATAAAGATTGTTTATACATAGAGTTTCAATGTGAACCATCGGCCAACGGCTCAACGGACACCTACTCTAATAGTCAGTTCGGTACTCGGACATTGGATATTCAAGGCACATGACTGGTGAAGCTAACCTGCTATCTAAACTGACTTGGTTTACTGGACATATGATTACTTTTGGAGATGCTTCTCAAGGTAGAATCGTGAGTAAAGATAAGCTTATCCATTGTTACATTATTATTGAAGATATACTACTTGTTGAAATTCTTAAATACAATTTGATTAGCATAAACAAAATGTATGATCATTGCTATTTAGTTGAATTACATAAACATATTTGTATTGTCAAAGATATTTCTGGATGCATTATAATGACAAGTGACAAATGTGGCAATACATACAAAATCAATTGGACTACTCAACCTAGTGAACCAATGTGCTTCATTACTTATAACTTACCAAAGAACTAGTTGTGGTACACGATGTTAAATCATTTAAATTCCGAATTCATTGCAAATATGAGGAAGAATGGTTTGGTCACTGTTTTGCCCAAAATTGAATTTTCCAAAGACAAAATTTGTTCAGTTTGTCAGTTTGAGAAGCTAGTTAGGTCATCTTTTAAGAACAAAGGATGTAACTCATCAACCCGAAGCTTAGAACTGTTGCATATGGTCTTGTTTGGTCATATCTCATTCACGAGCTTAGGGAGAATGAAATACAGTCTAATTATTGTTGATGATTTCTCAATGTTTACTAAGCTAATTTTTTTTTAAAAATCAAAAGACCAAATTGCTACTCAACTGATCAATATTTTCAAAGACTTTTAAATTAAAAAAGGATTGAAAAATCACAGCTACCAACCTACAAATCGTATGCAGCAGACTGCGACTAACAAAAAGAGCTCTGCATAGCAGACTGTCACAGTGTACTATTGTCAGAAGAATGTTGACCAATCCAAAAAGGACAAATCAACGGATAAGTATTAATTAATGCATTCAATGTTACCGTTGGAAGCAAAGCTTATAAATAGTCGAGGAGTTCAGCTGAGAAAAAAACTTTTGGATCATTACTCTGATTGATTTTCGAATTCAGTAATACACGATAAGTTAAGATATTCATATAGAAGAGCTCACACTTCACATAAATATTCATAGCTTAAAGACTATCATCTGAGCTAAAGTACTAGCGCCTTACACTATTGTATTCGATCTTCTAAGATCAGTTGTGCTAAGAAAGAAAATCGGTTGTATACTGATAAATTGTAAAGGAACTAAGAGTTTCAGTTTGGCAATGTTTAAGTCCAAACTGAAGTGGGTTATTACAGCTTCTATAATTAATCAAAGTTTTTTAGTGAAAAACCTATCATTGTGACAGAAAGGGTGACGTGACGTAGGAGTAGTTGAAGTCTCCGAACATCCATAAAATCTTTGTGTTCATCATTTCAGTTGTTCTTTAAGTATTCAATATATTTGTTAGTTTATTTCCACACTTTAACTAGTTAACTGAATGATATCGACAACAAGATCATTGGAATCAGTTTGTCACTAAACTGATTCATTATTTCGAAAAAGAGTCAAAATCTCAAAGTGTTTATTCAACCCCCCTCTTCTAAACACTTAGACCCTTCAAACCGACCTAACACAGTAGCTATTAGTTTGTCAGATATTTGGTATCAGAATTATTCGTACATTTTGGCCAAAAGATAAATGGACGTATTGCTTAATTTTCTCAAACACTAAAAATGAGGGAATTTTTGGAACATTTATGTTTTGGTATTAAAAATGATTTAAAGCAAACTAGTCTAAGTTAAATTGAAAAAGGTTAAACAGAGTCATCCGAATGGACGAAGTGACTATGTCCACAAGCTAAATTTTTTACCTAAATTGAACTAGTCAAGAAAAACTGATTTGGACCTAAACTAAATTATATCAAAGCACTTTTTGTCAAGTTATAGTTTAGAAATCATCATTCATTCTCAAGGATATCAGTTTACATCAGAGGGATAAATTGATTATTGGATAAGTTTTTCCGATAAGTTTTTCCGTACTTTGCTTGCAGCCAAATCCAATCACACTACATTTTGTACGGATGTCATAGAATGGTGATCTTGACAAAAGACGCAACAACGACTATCCTTATTTGGAACTTATCTTTTTTTAAGTTTGTGACAGTTGCAGTTTGAACTATAAATAGATATGCAGAACAGTTGAGCACATATTACCAACCTACAAAATAAAAGATTACATAGACAGATATCTGATTCAAGTTTCAAGCTTACAAGCAAAACTGATCATACACTAAAGCTCGCTTTCACTAAAACCGTTGTCGTATGGCGTTTTTTTAAGCAAAAGACAATGGTTTTACAAAACCGTTGTCTTTTGGGGGTCAAAGACAACGATTTTTAGGGTCAATGACAACGGTTCTATAAAACTGTTGTCTTTGAGTGCTTATGACAACGTTCCGTTATCTATTAGCGTGTTTTTTTTTGACAAACGACAACGGTTTTAGAAAAACCGTTGTCGATTAGCATGTTTTTTTGGACAAATAACAACAGTTTGTCCATATTTAGCGACGGTTGTGCTTAAACCGTCACTAATTTTAGCGACAGTTATAGCAAAATTGTCGCTAATTTCAAAATTACGACGGTTTTTCTGTAAACCGTCGCTAAATTTAGCGACAATTTAAAGTAAAACTGTCGCTAAAATTAATGACAGTTTAAGCACAACCGGCACTAAATATAGCGACGGTTATAAGTAAAACCGTCGCAAAATTTAAACATGCGACAGTTTCGAAAATACCGTCGCTATTAGCGACAGTTCTACCAATAACCGTCGCAAACTGTCTATAAATACCCGCATTTTCGATCTATTTTCTTACACCCCACTTCACAACATGTAAAATTTTTTTCTTTTACACGATTTTATCACTTCACAACACTTAAAACTTTTCTTTCGATTTAGGGTAAATTTTTTCGCTTTAATTTTTGGTCAATTTTTAAGTATTAGTTAAGATCATGAATATTGTTAATATAGTCAAATTGTAAGTTATTTTAGATTTATTAAATTATTAAAAGTAATTTTTTTATTTTAATGAAAATATTAGCGACGGAAATCATAAAAAAAACTAAAATTAGCGACGGACTTTAAATTAAACAGTGGCTAATTTTAGCGATGATTTTGCATAAATCCGTCACTAATTTTTTTTGACCGTCGCAAATTGTAGCTACAACAACGGTGAAAAACCGTTGTATTTGAGCGAACCTTTTAACAACAGGGGCTTTAACAACGGTTTTAAAAAGGCTAATTTTTTGTAGTGCGAGTCGATATTGTTGCTTTCTGGATATATTATGAATCAATTAAATAAATGGCTCTATTGTGCGCAAATGTGAGTTTACATTCTCATATCTTTAGTATGACATGAAAATTCAAGATTTGAGGCATGGAGGAAACTTCAAAATAATTTATAATCCAACGTTTTATTAAAAAAAAATATGTAATATTCAACTTTCAAGTGTATGCGCGTGTGTGTCTGGCAAACCATAAATATAATTAATTTTAAATAAAATATGAAATATTCAACTTTCAAGTGTGTGCGTGTATGTATTTATGTGTGTGTGTCAAACAATAAATATAATTAATTTTGAAAGGATCGATTCTTGAAATTAAAGCACGTACCCTAAAATGACAGCAGTACTATATTATAATTATCAATAAAAAAAAAATCTAATTAAACGTGGAGAATTCAAAAAACATTGGTTATACACGGAAAGACATTTTTCTTGTTAGGTCACATAGTAATTAACACACATTTTGCCCCTTCGACTCCACGAAGGTCAAAGATTTTTTTATATCCCTCTAATGAACAAAAGAATGCCCTTATAATTATTTAAGTACCGTAGATTAGATTCGTAATTATACATTGCAGAAGAAATTAGTTTAAAATTACATATAATTTAATTTTATTTTAAGGAATCTCTATTACAAATTTTAGAGATTTTAATAAAATGAAAAAATGACTTTTTTGGTCCACTTACTTATTTATTTATTGTTTTTAGTCCATTATGTTTTCAAAGTTTCATTTTTGGTACACTAGATTTTAATTGCAGCTAATTTGGTCGAATTGTTGACGTGATTAGGCAAGTTATCAGACCACATTTAATCGGTTCTTGATTATAAAATAATGGAACCAAACCAATCTGATAACATGTGGGATTTACCAGATTGAGTATATAATACAATCCAAAACCTAGTAAAAAAAACGAAATGGGTTGCATTTATCGGATTTGACAACACTATTGATCTAATTAGAAATGAATAGGACCGAGTTGAGGTCGGATTGAAATCAACTTTTTTATCTTCAATAATATATAATTAAACATGTTATTTATTAAGCAACATAACTACGAGTGACAATTATTAAACAACAAAGTACTCGAAATTCTTTTAAAAAAACTAGTTTCGGACCGAGTTGGAGTCGATTCCGGTGCGGAGCGGATCCTATTATCGAACCGGATTGGTTCAGGTACTAGATCAAGCTTTTTAAAAACCAATTCAATTCAACTAAATGAAGTGAATCGAATGGAATATTATTTGCACTTAGATAATGCTCCCACTCGAGCTTGAATCGTATCTACTCAACTTGACCTCGAGTTACTGGACTCATATTAGCACTACTACAAAAACGGCATACGACAACGGATAACTGTTGTAACTGAGGGTGTTGTTGAAAGTCTGTTCAACGACAACGTTTTTTATCCGTTGTGGTAGATCAAATTTGCGACGGATTTTAAAAACCGCCGCAAATAAAAATAGCGACGGGTTTGAATAAAACCGTCGCTAGTTTAAATTAGCGACGGTTTAATTAACCGTCGCTAATTTTAAATTTAAAATTAGCGACGGTTTGATTAACTGTCGCTAATTTAAAATTAGCGACGGGTAGCAATGAAGTCCGTCGCTAATATTAGCGACGGTCAGTAATCAAGATTTCCGTCGCTAATTTGTTTCGAAAAATAAAAAAAACACTTTTAATAATTTAATAAATCTAAAAGAAACTAATAATCCAAACTAAAATCGTGTAAAAGAAAAATATTTTAAGTGTTGTGAAATAGTAAAATCGTGTAAAAGAGAATAATTTTAAGTGTTATGAAGTGGTTAGAAAAATTTTACGTGTTGTGTGAAAGTGATAAAATAGTGTAAGAGAGAAAAATTTTAAGTGTTGTGTGAAGTGATAAAATTGTGTAAGAGAGAAATTTTAAGTGTTATGAAGTGGTGCGAAAAATTTCAAGTGTTGTGTGAAGTGATAAAATGGTGTAAAAGAGAAAAATTTTAAGTGTTGTGAAGTGTTGGGGAGGAAAATGGATCGAAAATGGAGATATTTATAGACAGTTTGCGACGGATTTTTGTTAAACCGTCGCTATTGACGATGGTAAATGCTAAACCATCGCATATTTTTATTTGGCCACGGTTTGGATTTAAACCGTCGCTAAATATAGCGACGGTTTTAAAACAATGTCGCTAATTTTAGCGACGGTTTAATATAAACCGTCGCTAAATTTAAAGATGCGATGTGTTTTTTTTAAAACAGTCGCTAAAATTTAGCGACGGTTGTTGAAAAAATCGTCGCTAAATATTGCAACGTTTTCCAAAACCGTCGTTGTTTGTCAAAAAACCACGCTAATCGACAACGGTTTCTTCAAACCGTTGTCAATTGTCCAAAAAAACACGCTAATAGACAACGGTTCATCATTGACCCTAAAAAAACGCTCAAAGACAACGGTTCTATAAAATCGTTGTCATTGATCCCAAAAACCTTTGTCTTTGACCCCCCAAAGACAACGGTTTTTAAAAACCTTTGTCTTTGCCCCCCAAAAGACAACGGTTTTCGATAAAACCGTTGTTAAAAAACATACGACAACGGTTTTTGTGAAAAACAGTTGTCGTATGTGTGTTGTTGTATGCAGAATTTCTTGTAGTGTAGAGTTTGCCGAATCTTGACTCGTTTGATTTCAACTTCATTGATGCATTTTATTGAGCAAAAAAATCGACATTATAAAATTGCATTTTGGATGGACGTAATTGAAATTAATTGATTTCACATTCCTAAAGTAAAGACTCAAAAAAATTCTGCTCAGATTTTCGAAATTTGAAATGAGATGCAACAAAAGATAATAATAACTTGATATCATCTAATGCCATTCAAAAGGGGCATCCAAGGGTTGATTTGACTGCACAAGTAACAACAATTTTAAGGCTAATGAAGGCCTTAAAAGATAGTTGTAATGATCTTGAATAACAGCCTCTTCATCTCACCTACATGGGCCAATAAATACCCTGCATGATGGCACAATGATGCCACAAACACTCCGAAAGTTGCAGCAGAAAGTTTGCTAATTTTCGAGCAGAATCTGTCCCTTTTCGCAATACTTGGCAACATAAAAAATTCAAGCAGATTCTGCACGTCTTGGATAGCAGAAACAACTCGAGAGGTTCCTATAAATTTGAAGCACCTGCGGCCAGCAGCCAAGTTCCTGTCCAGTTCAAGGTAATTGAACAACATTGGAGTTCGAGTATTCCACTTAATCTTCTTCCACTTTTCTTAATATCAATATCAAGTAAGTGGGCTTATAAACGTATGTATTAAATAATGATGTTCATGTTTTTGAAAATTCAACCGTACATTACTCATTTCACGTTATCTGATTCGTACATGTTTCGTTCTACATGATTTTCATGTAATGCTATGATGTCTTGAAAACACACTGTTATGATTCGAATTAAAAGTGGTAAGGCTATTTCCGAGACGTGATAAGATAAGGCCCTGATGCGGTGTGTTATAATAACCGGTATATGGCCTCGTCCCCTTAGAAGAATACCGATTAGGGACTGATCAGTATACCATAAATAAAGAGATGAATAACAGTGCTTTGTTTGATATGTTTCAATGCTTTGTTTCGAATTTTGTTTTCCCGTGTCTTGATTTCGTGTGGAGATATATTCTGTGATATTTTACCTTTGAATTCATATTATATGTATATTTCGATATCTTGTATACGATTGGCCCCCACATGCTGAGTGTTTTCCTTAAACACTCACTCCCTAGAAGATGATGAACAACACATATTTTGGGGTTGGTGATCAAGTTCGAGACATGAAGTTTCAAGCATCAGTTTTAGTTTATTTTCTTTACGTGATTGTTTTCGCATTTGTGTTTTACACTATTGAAACAGTCATGAGTTGTGTGATTGACTGGTTTTTGGCTATTTTATGTACTATTTGGATTGTTGTTTCGCAATTGTAAATTGTTAAACAACGCCAATGACGCGTCTCGATTTCGAGGCGTGACACCTAACTCAAACGACTGCAGACTATTTCAAATCAATATATTTTCCAAATGCATTTGTTCATTGATAAGCCATTAAAGAAGTGACAAAGCTTTAGATGACGGAAAGTGAAGTGTATATGCTATGTATAACCACTAAACTAATCCTCTTAACTAATAAACCGATCAAATATGGAGAAAACCAACTTTAAACGAAATGCAACTGGACAAAATAATATGTGTTTTAATTTGACTTAAACTATATTCGGTCTTGGTTCCGGACTCAAAAATTTTTACTAAAAATCAAATAACACATCAACTAATTCGGAAAAAAATTAAATTATTCTACTCATGATCCGGATAGACTTCTATGCATCTGTATATATATTTATGCGTTGTTCATTGTGTATGAGGATCTTGAGCTTGATTGGGACGTCATAGCTAGGTGATCAGTAAGCTGATTATTATTTATTTTTTTATTGGATTTTCATTGACATTTCCACTCGTCTTGGAATAAAAAGAGATGGACTCCTAATGTCACTGGTTTGTGTTTAAAGGCAAAAAAGGTGGAGTTTAAATTGATTCGAGCTTTGCATGCATTAGTCAAATCAATCTTGACGTCCATATCAACTAAATATGGTACACAACATTTATTTTATAAATCTTAAACTCAAACGCTTTTATCCTCCTTTCAAAGTCGCTAAATTGATTAAGAATGTATTTAGAATATACAATATTTCATAATAGTCATCAAATGAACAATCTTCTATTTTATATATTATATTATATTTAAGGGTTATGTTTGGAAAATTACTTTAAAATTGTTTTTAGTTTTTTTGTATGCTAAATAATTTAAAATATGTGTTTGGACAAGATTTTTTTTTAAAAAAAATGTTTTCTAAGAATATTTTTTAGAAAAAAATTAATAGATATTTTTGGATGTATTTTTAAAAAAAAACATGGGTCAAAAAACGGTCAAACGGATAATAACTCGGTAGGGTTGTAATGGATTATTTCTCACAAATCTTCCTTCCGCTAATTTAAATTTTTTCCGTCATTAATCTCCCCATCCTTCGTTCTTGCTCTGCCGAGAACCTCGCCACCAGCACAAGCTCCGATAATTACTCTATTCATTATCGGAGTCTCACCTACTATGTTAAAACTCAGCAAGGAAAAGTCATACACGTTCTTTTCTTTCGTACCAAAGGGTAGCACTTCAAATTTTTGGTATGCTTCGATACTCTAACGCACTTTTATTTTATACATGTGTTGTAACTACTTGGATGGAAGATATTTATACGAAGAAGAATGTTGCGAAGAAGGCTTCAAATTTAATTGTCGGGTTTTATTGTTTTCCTCTATGATCCCATATTCACAAAAATTAGGGGGAATTCTGAGAAACGTTACATGCATATTGAAATGGCTGTTGATCATAAACGTATAGGAAATAAATATATTGTGTGTATATAAGAAGTTGGTGTTTTGCTCGTTATTTAACACACACATAAACTTTAAATAAATAAACATCAGTTTTAAATTATGCACAAATACAAATACTTGTGCAACGCCTCATGGTAAAAAATTTACTAGAAAAGGATGTAACTCATTTACACAAAACAATACTAGTGAAAATAACAAAACTAAATTCCTTGACACTCTAAGGAATTGAAATGCATCAAACTAAACAAATACTAAAAACTAGATGCATAAACCGAAGTTACTTAAAATTAAATAAAAGAACATTCTTCGATCAACACTTTGTGTCAGTATTGTTCTTCAAGTGTCTTCAACATCAATCAGCAACACGGTGTAAACATGAATCAATCACACACAGTCTTTCAACATGAAAATTATCTTCAACTCTGAACGTCGAGTATGTTCAGAGAAAAAAACTCCAACAGATGCGTAAAAGTCCGTCCAAAGTCGTCACGTTCTTATCTCAATATTACATATATATAGATCTTCATATCTTGACCTAATTATCTTTCCATGAGAACAAAATCCTACAAACATAAAAACAAGAGTTTATTAGGAATAAGACTCTATTCAAATCTAAGATATTATATCTTATAAATAAAAACCAAAATTAGATTAGGTCAACCGAATCTATGAATAAAATTTATTATTAGATCAAATCAAATTAGTCTAAAAATGCAAAACTTTTATTTTTCAATTTAAATAAAGGACAAAGATTAATTAGGAATAAAATATTCCTTTCACATATAGATCTTTGCAGTTTATTAGTGAAGATGAAAACCAACAAGGTCACGTCTCCAGATCGAGGTTAGTCGACAGACTCTACACCGACGTTGTTTAGCAATCACACAATCGAAAACAACAAGCCTCGTAGTACAGTTTAAACCAAAACCAGTTTATATCATAAATTCCAACGAAATAACATTGTCTTTACAACAGAATAACTGAAAATGATAGACTGATATGGAAGCGTTACAAATTAAATAAAACATAAACTTAAACTAATGATCTCGTAAATCACCAGCCCCAAAACTAGTTCGACTTTTCTTCTTCAATATATTCTTCAGGCTTATCTGGGAAGGGATAGTAAGGGGTGAGTGACATGGTCGTCACTCAGCAAGTGGGGGCTGTTCAAGTACTTGAATTTCGAAAACACATACCATGCATAACATGATTCATATCAACACATTTTTGACATAGGCACTGAGATTCTTCAATTTTCCATATTTACTGATATCAGTCCCTAATTTTTACTCTTCTAAGGGGGCGATGCTATATAACGGTTACAATCTCAACGTGTAAAGGCCATAACATATTCATATTGGGAGTCTCACTCATATCCAGTTGAATCCTCACAATGCCCAAAACACATAACGTACGATAATCGTATCAAGAAAGAAGTAAAAGAAGAATTATACTAGATCGAATTTTCAAGGAAACGAAAATACATAAACGAAATTCGTAATTTTTAAAACAAGCTCTCTTACCTCAGATCTTGTGAAAAAAATGTGGAAGGGTTCTGCATTGGGATTTTGAATTTTTTCTGGGCCTGGACTGTGGCAGAGCTTCGCTACTCGACCGAATTTGATGTGCACATTTCGAAAAATTTCAGCAGCACTTGGAAGGCACTTGAAACGTCCACTACTTTTTTAATTTAAAATCCTGCTAATTTTTTTTTTTTAAATTCAAAGCATTCAATGTGAAAATAACACAACATTTCAAAATCCTAAATGCATAAAAGTCCTTAATCATCAACCACCAAAATCATACATCAACATTTAAAAATAATCTAAAATCGAACTTCAAAATAAAGCATAAATCTCTAAATAGAAAATCCTCAAAATTTTTTCATAAAACTTTAAATACTAAGAAAGTGCGGAAATAAATATCCCTCGAAAGTGTACTGCCGGACTCGATCCACTCAAGCATCAGCGGCTGCCTCAATATCATCCTCACCTGCAACGATCCAAACCTAGTAAGTCTAATGACTCAGTACGTTCTAACCATTAATAACAAATAATACATATAAATGTACATGCATTAAAAATCATATTTTTATTTAAAAAAGCCAGCATAAATTTGTAAGCTTAAAGAAATCATAAATCGTTAAATCGTAAAGCTTTTTGTCATCATATATCATTTTTGGGTGAAGTTTGATCCTTGAAAGTGACTAGATGCAATTGTATAATCATGTGGTCGACTAATCAGTCTTAGCTCACCATTGTACATGGGAATGGGCGTTGGGCCTCGTCAAAGTGGTAATACGATGGTCGGGCTCCCTCTAGGCCTTCTCCCGTAAATGGGCTCCCTCTACGGCCTTCTCCCATTGACGGACTCCCCAGTCATATCATATTATATCATGTTTTTCACAGTCAATTCAAATCATTCAAAATATTTTTTTCCTTTTTATTCATAAAATATCGTGTCCTTCCAAATTCGAAAAAATAGCATTTAACAAGAAAAAGCGTATAGTTTTAGCATATATCATAAAATTCTATATTTTCATCATAAACATTTTGAAATATCATTTGGCATGTATTATGATTCTTTGGGACACTGGCAGACCTTTCGTACTACCCAAGACGTAAAATGATCATTTTACTCATGGACTCTAAAATTCTCGATTTTGACTTTTTTTATTTTTGTTGACTTGAGCCTTCCCCAAATCATCATATAAGCTTAAAATTGACATCTAACATTTTTTTAGACGTAAACCCGAGCTTTTCGATTTATTGAGTTATTAACTAAACCGTAAAACGTTTTAATCCTAAATTAATTCCAACCTTAATATTTTCTTCCCAAACTTTAAAGATAATCTTTTCATATCTAAACTACCCCCGTGAGCCATGAACCAGCCCCCGTGTACCCCGGTTCGAGCCCTTACCCCTTTCTAAGCCATGTTCGAACCCTAGCCTCAATTCAAGCCACGTTTTTCCCAAACCTTCAAACCATCCTCAAGCCACCTAGGACCGAACTATGACCAGACCCTCCTGGACAACACAGAACCGTCCTGGACCAGCGCACCTATCCCTTAGCCCGAAGACCGACCGCGCACTAGCCCCTTTTTCCCTAAGGTTTGCAGCTCTCTCCTCCATCGGGCCACCCTCGTCCAGGCACTAGCCAAGAATGCACCAGACCCATGATCACCCTCGTAGGACCCTACTCGATAATCCTGACCAGCCCTACCACCCCACGTCCTTGTCGCTTTCCTGTATAGCCGCGCGCGCAAGCCCTAGGTTTCCCTAGGGTTTGCATGTGAGTTTCCCTTATCAAGCCAACCTTCCAGCCACAGCCACACAGGGCCTGGTCCCAGCCCGGACGCTGCTTTCCCTTTGCTGAGCCCATCATGTGCAAAAACTCCATGAAACCCTAGACTCTAACCATCAGCCATGCACGACGTCCTTTTTCCCTTGTGTTGTCCCCTAACGACAATTTTTCTAGCCCTTTAACGTCTTATATTGGCAGCATGTCCCTTAAAATTCATTACATTCTCACACAAATCGTAAAATCATCAAAACTTTGAAAATAATCATCAAAACATTAAACGATTTGTACTCAAATATTTTTCATGCTAAAATACATAAAACATGCATAATATGATTTGAATAGTGCATAAAAAGAGTTTAGAAGCGTGCCTTTACGTTTAAAACGCTCTAATATTCAATTGTTGGCGTGGGTTGCGAAGAGGGACGAACGGGCGACGAAAATACTTGAACTTTCCTCTCCAAATTTTCGAAAATTTGTGTGTTTGGTGCGTGAAGTGAACGGTTGAATGGAGTCTCAAGAGCCCTAGGTTTGTTTTTATTATTTTCGAAATTTAGGTGTTAATGGATTAAGGTTTTGGGCTTTTTGTTTAAAAATAACTAGCCCACTAATCTTAGATAAATTAGGCCCAGTAATACATATTTAATTGTAAAATAAAAGTTTACAAAATTTGTTTTCAAAAATAATAATTTTTGGGTCTTTAAAAGTCTTTCGTTTGGCTAAAACCAACTTTCCGGATAAAATCGAGCTCGTCTCGTAAAATGATTTGGACTCCAGCATTTTTTAAAAAATTTAATCATAGTTAATCATATTATCAAGCCTCAAAACATTAATCGAAAGATATTTTTATCTTGGTCGTCCCCGGTCTCCTTTCCTCGGCCTATTATCGAATGTTCGGATAAAATCTTTAATTTTCATGAAATCATGCAATTACACCTTCAATCATATACTATGCATCATTTAAGTATTTAAAATCAATTAAATAATGCAATTAAGTAATTTAAATAATTTGAATACATGCGATTTACGTGGGCTGATTTTTTAACGTTACAAATCCTCCCCTCTTTAAATAAAATTTCGTCTTCGAAATTAAGGCTTGCCAAATAAATCGGGGTAGCGACTCCTCATTTCTGACTCGGCCTCCCAAGTATCTTCTTCCCTTGAGTGATTCAGCTATTTGACCTTGACCATCTTTATCACCTTGTTATGTAGCCTTCTTTCCTGTCTACCCAATATTTGAGTAGGTCTCTCCTCATAGGACATGTTTGGTGTAAGCAGTAGGGGCTCAAAGTTCAGTACATATGAAGGGTTTGACATGTACTTGTGGAGCATCAATATGTGGAAGACATTGTTAACTCCTATGAGATTAGTTGGCAACGCCACTCGGTATGCTAATGCTCCCACTCTCTCGAGTATCTCGAATAGTCCGATGAATCTTGGACTCAGTTTGTCTTTCTTGTCAAATCTCATAACACCTTTTATAGGTGCTATTTTTATAAATACGTGGTCATCGATTGCAAACTCGAGATCTCGTCTTCTTTTGTCCGCGTAGCTTTTTTGTCGACTCTGAGCAGTCTTCATTCTGTCTCGGATCTTGGCGACCATTTCTGTGGTGTGCTGAACTATTTTGGGTCCCATTGTAGCTCTTTCTCCTACCTCATCCCAATGGATGGGCGATCTACATTTCCTTCCATAGAGTGCCTTGTATGGAGTCATTCCTATAGATGGCTGATAACTGTTGCAGTAAGTAAACTCCACTAGAGGTAGTTTTGGTTTCCAACTCTCTTGGAAATCAATCACGCATGCTCAGAGTAGATCCTCTAAAATTTGTATGACTCTCTCAGACTGACCGTATGATGAAATGCGGTGCTGAATAGTAGCTTTGTTCCCAAGACCGCATGCAAACTCTTCCAGAATGATGAAGTATATCGTGTGTTTCTGTCCGACACTATAGAAACTGGAATCTCATGCAGCATGACTATCTCTCGAATATATAGCTCCCCATACTGTGTCATAGAAAAGTCGTCTTGACTGGTAGGAAATGTACTGACTTAGTAAGATGCTCCACTATTACCCAAATGGCGTTGAGTCCTTTCATCGTCTTTGGCAAACCTACCACAAAGTTCATAGTGATGTTCTCCCACTTCCACTCGGGAATGAGAAGTGGTCGGAGCATTCCTGCTGGTCTTTGATGCTCTGCCTTCACTTGTTAACACGTCAATCATTCAGATACGAAGTTTATGATATCTCGTTTCAATACCGGCCACCAATATTAGAGTAGCAAGTTTTTGTACATTTTTGTACTTACGGGGTGTATAGAATAAGGGGTATTGTGGGCTTCTGTCATAATATCAATTCTAAGTGAATCTCCACTAGGAACCCATTGCCGTCTTTGATATTTAACGATGCCATCTTCGGCTCGAATTCTATCTCGTAGAGTAGGCTGTACTGTTAAAGTAGCGAGATTAGGGACCTTTCCCCTAACACAAACTTCAAGAACAAACCTCTGAATTTCCGTTTGTAGATGTTTCTGCATTGATAATTCGTCCAAGACTGTCCATTTTTTACTCAAAGCGTCTGCAACATCATTAGCTTTACCACGATGATAACTAATGTCACAGTCGTAGTCCTTTACAAGTTCTAGTCATCTTCTTTGTCACATGCTCAGCTACTTTTGGGTGAAGAAATACTTGTGGTCTGTAAAGATCTTGCATTTCTCACCGTATAAGTAGTGTCTCCAAATTTTAAGCGCAAATACGATTGTTGCAAGTTCAAGGTCATGTGTCGGATAATTTCTCTCGTGGCTTTTCAACTGTCTAGACGCATAAGCTATTACTCGATCGTGTTGCATGAGAACTGCGCCTAATCCAAGTTTCAAAGCATCGGTAAACAACACATATTCCCCTTGTTCTGTCGGCATAGCTAGAACTGGCGTGGTAATGGGTGTTTGCCTCAATTGGTCAAAGCTATTTTGACACTCCGGTCCGGATACAAATTTCGCATTCTTCTTCGTTAAAGATGTCAAGGGTACTGCAATGGAGGAAAAACCCTTGATGAACTTGCGTTAGTAGCAAGCTAGACCCAAGAAACTGCGGATTTTTGTTACAATTCTAGGCACTGACCACTCTTTAACTGTCTCGACCTTAGATGGATCGACTTCTATTCCTTCACTCGAAATGATGTGGCCTAGGTATGCCACATTTTCTAGCAAAAACTCACACTTGCTGAACTTTGCATATAATTTCCGATCTCGTATTAATACTTGCAATGTCGTCTTCAAGTGCTGAACATGCTTCTCTCGGCTCTTGGAATAGATCAAAATATCATCAATGAAGACAATAATAAACTGATCGAGGTAAGGATGAAATACGAAATTCATGAGATCCATGAAGATCGCTGAGGAATTAGTCAGTCCAAAAAGCATCACTAAAAACTCATAAGGCCCATAACGCTTTCTGAAGCCGTCTTATGCACATATGTCTCCTTTAGTCTTAGCTGGTGATATCCAGACCGAAGATTTATCTTTTAAAATACCGAAGCTCATTGCAATTGATCAAACGAATCCTCAATTCGGGGTAATTTATACTTGTTCTTCACTGTCACCCTATTCAGTTCTCGGCAATCGATGCAGAGTTTCATACTCCCATCTTTTTTCTTCACAAACAATACTGATGCGTCCCGTGGAGAGAAACTAGGGCAAATAAACCCCTTGTATAGCAGCTCTTGAATTTGATCATTTAATTATTTTATCTCAGTAGGTGCTAGGAGATATGGTGCCTTAGAGATCAGCACAGTACCAAGCATCAACTCAATAGCAAATTCCACCTCCCTCTCGAGTGGAATGCCAGAAACATCGTCAGGGAACACGTCACACGTCCGGAAAGTCCGGACATAGATATGTGATGTTCGAAATCGGTTCTACGTACCAAAAATATATATCACAATATCGATTGCACTAGACATCAATATGTGATGTTCGAACAAGATATATTTTGTATAGCACGAAAATAAAAATATTTTTCGATCACCATTTTATAAGACTTTATTTTCTCTTTCACGAGTGAAGTGAATAACCCACTAGATTTGAACATAAATTTGTTTCCATATTTTCTTTGATTGAGATGTCCAAGACTAGTCAGTCATCTATACTATCTATACTATATTTACTATTAATCATTTTCGTAATCCGAGGATTGACATGAATTAGTTGATACTGGAGGCAATTGTAGACCCGTTATTGTGGGCAAGCATGGGCCGTGATTTCTTTTGTCTCTTCAGTATCTTTGTAAAGCCTAGATTTCCACACTCGAATATAACTTTTTTAAAAAAACATATTAAATACTAAATCTCACAAAAGAAAATAATTATATATCCAATACCTAGCAATCGACTTTTCAATAATCTTCTTCCTTGACTCTATCCCCTTACATTTTCTATGTATTCATCTCCGTCGTTTGGATCATTATCTAAAAATAAAATATTCAATACACTCTTGCATCTAGCAACTAATTTGATTTCTAGTAAATGACAAATTTTCATAAAAATAATTAATAAATACACACGCAAATATCAGAATTCAGACATAAGCATATTAACATAATCCAAATCATAATTTCTATCTTGCGGCACGTAGACCATTGGAAACAAGAGATGACTGTACAAACATAATGCATAGATTTATAATAAATATTTCGGTACAGTACGGTAACGATAATGAATTTTTTGGTACAATAACAGTATGAAATTTGAAAATTTCGGTATATACCGGAATACCGAAATATCGAAACAATATAAAAAAATTTAAAAATATATAATAATTTTAATCAATAAATTTTAAAAATATAAGATTTTTTTGCGGTATAAAACGGTATATACTGAAATCATACCGACATCTCGCTATACCATACAATTCCGGTATGATCGTTATGTTAGTAATATGTGCTGAATATTTACGTTAGAGTATTGGCATAAAATTTTCTTATACCGTAATTTTAGTATACTATATGGTATACAATTTTTGATACGATATTGTACAGTATACCACTCCTAGACGTAGCAATCTTGTAATTGGCAACTAGCCTACTTGCAATTTATGCAACTACATCATGTTATGAAGCTGAAAGAAAAACCCTATGTCAGCACTTTCAGTTGCGTTCTACATGAGGATAACGCAAAAACGATTGTAATAAATATTTGAATCATCAATATTATCCAATTATTTGGCTTCGTATAGATAAAACTAATAAGAAATCGCTTAATCTGCCTTAGTTGCTTGGTATCATGATATCAAACTGTTAGAAAAATGAGTTTTGTACTTATTTAGAATCGATAAAATAATTCGAACTAACGTGACGAATGAATTTATTTCTCGATTACCAATTAGGGTGATTGAGAAATTAATTGAGTTTGAACTTTACCAATTAGGAATGGTGCATGTCTTTTGATTCAAGATTTTTCATTTTCTATAAATAGGACTACATTCATTTGCATTCAATACACAAGTT
Source organism: Primulina huaijiensis (assembly GCF_012295235.1). Lineage (NCBI taxonomy): Eukaryota > Viridiplantae > Streptophyta > Magnoliopsida > Lamiales > Gesneriaceae > Primulina > Primulina huaijiensis. Next base: position 20,292,165 of record NC_133307.1, read on the forward strand.
TCTCTTCTTCTCATTTCTCTCTAAGTTTAGTTCTATATGCGAATTTTTAAGTATTATCGCTTAACATTAAAATTTTTAAGATATAAAATCTTCAGTTTGGATTTTCTAAGCTTATACGCTTGAATTTGAATTTTGAAATTAAATTCGAGAGTTATCTTCTAGTTTTGAGTTTTTTAAGCGTTTGCGCTTAACTCCAAATTTTGCAAAATTTAAATTTTTAGAATTGGATTTTTAAGTTTAACGTTTAGAATTCGAAATTGGAAAATTTGTTTAATATCTGGATAGCGTTATAAACATTTCAAAGTTTGCGTGACTTTAATATTTGTAGTGATACTGTTTTGAAGTCGTGGTATTTGTATCTTGAGAAATGAATTACCAACAATCGTGAGCACCGGGGCGTGACAATATCTTTTTAAGGAAAAAGAATCAAACTCTTGCATTGAATTTTTTTCTCATAGCCATTTGGTTCACCCACTTTTATCATGTGATTTCTCAAGACAAATACTAATACAATATTAGACCAACACAAACAAGATAGGATCGAGTACGTACATGATGCATGCATTTGATATGAGAAATAATTTATGAATTTCGAATGACTTCATGTATCTTGTGAGAATCTAAAATCCATCAGACCAAATCAAGAAATGCATAAAGTTATATATATTTCATCCAATATAATATATATAGTCTAAATCAAAACGATTAATATGTTATGAAGTCATTTAGGGCTTCCAATGATTGACATATTCTGTTCCAAACATGAAAAAGGTGATGGTTGATTCGATGTATCTTCACAGCTTTTGCCATTCCAAAAATGTTATCTTCTTTAGTCACCAATATATACAACTTGATCTCATTACATATACCATCTCCTCAATATTGTTTGATGATTCAATGTCATATTATTAAGCATTAATTTTAAGCTGATCCTAATAGAAAATTGAGTATGACTCTTATGAGACGGTCTCACGAATCTTTATCAGTGAGACGAGTCAACCCTATCGATATTCACAATAAAAAATAATACTCTTAACATAAAAAGTAATACTTTTTCATTGATGACCCAAATAAGATATTCGTCTCACAAAATACGACCCGTGAGACCGTCTCACACAAGTTTTTGCCTAGGAAATTAATTCATAAATTAACATAGAAGGTTTATATATGTCCTTGGGCACTTAAAATAAATTCTGAAAATATGTGCATACCAAAATTATATTTTTTTAAGGATAAAATTTTAATAATAGTTATTTTAAAAATATTTAAAACAATTTCAGGAGCCCGTATTTCTATTTTTTTTAATTATTCATTATTTTTTCACCGACGAATCACTAGTAGAATTTCCTTGATTTACTTCACATATTAAATGAAGTAATAGTTAGATAATTGCCGAAGTAGACGCAGGTGAAGTAATAGGGTATCATTTTACTTCGCATTATCACCGAAGTCGTATCCAAGAAATTAGCGAAGTCTTTGGCTGGAATTAGACCGATGACGAAGTAAAACAACGTCTTCTACATCATCGATAAAGTAAAGTGCAGAGGTAATAGCTTATATATAACTGCATAGTTTATATAGAATGACGAAGTAAATGTGTTGTATTACTTCATAAGTTTTGTATTTTTGTGAAGTAATTGATGCGAATTACTTCAGTGTTATGGAACTAAATTAGCGACGATTTCCAATTAGCGACGATTTTGAAAACATAATCCGTCGCTAATTAGCGACGGTTTTGACGTTACCGTCGCTTATTAGCGACGGGTTTATGATTGTCTGTCGCTAATTAGCGTCGGTTAAATAAAATACCGTCGCTAAATAGTGACAGTGAGGTCAAAAACTGTCGTTAATTAGCGACATTATTTATATAAAATTTAAAATTTTTTTAACTTTTCACTTCATCAAAACTAATGTGTCGAAGTAAAAGATTATAAAAAAATTGGAAGTGAAGCACGTATTTTTTAAATTGTGAAGTAAAAAATAATGTTTTACTTTGCTGGTGTTATTACCGAAGTTGATTGATATATATTACTTCATAATTCACAATCGCCGAAGTAACGAGTGGCGAAGTAAAAGCCAAAAATTCTACTAGTGAATGCTTCTAAAAACCAAATGACAGTGTTTATTATTTCTAGATCGACAATAAACATTCAAACAAGAGGTAAAAAAAACAATTAGCTGCAATGTGTCTGGATTAGTAGAGTAGATAAGTGTTATGTCAATTGTCATGAGTTCGATTCTCCCACCAACACCTTCTCACCCTATCGTACGTACATGGCTTACCCAATGTGATTTATCTGATTAGTGTGTCTGATGATATATTCAGTAAATTTTAAGACCCTCGGGTTGGCCCTAAACATATGTTGCGTCTTTACAAATTTCTTTTTGTTAAACTCGTTTTCCCTTTGTTTTGGAGTTCAATTAATTGGTATATAGATTACTGAAGAATCAAAAAATACGACCTTTTAGAGGTGTTTTTTTAATAAGATTGTTTGTAGTTAGTTAGAATGATTTTTTGATTAAATATTTTTTGGATTATTATTGTTAAATAATTGTTATAGGAGTGTTGTATTTTTTATTTTAAATATCACAAAAACTCATGTGAGACCGTCTCGTAATTCAATTTTCTGAGACAGCTCACTTATCAGACAAAATCATGAAAAAATATTGTTTTTTATGTCAAAACTATTACTTTTCAATACAAATATAGAGCGTGTCAATCTGTCTCACGAATATAGATCCGTGAAACAGTTTCACAAGAGACCTACTCAATAAATATTTAATCATTTGTGTATGGTTAGTTTTAATTTATTTTATCTCTAGATTTTGTTTTATCACTAGATAATGTTGTAGTGTGATATTTCGAATGTTTCAAAATTTGGCACATCATAACACCAAAATTAATTATTTTAAACTCTTCAAATTTTATTAAAATATAACATAACATTACTTATAACATAGATTTCTATATATTTTCAATGAGCAAAAAAACATTGAATTTTTTAAAAAATTGGTGGAGATTAAGTTTTAAAAACAAGAAGGAACAATTTCCCAATTACTTATAAAACTCAAAAGTGGACATGACCATGGGTCCAATGAGTCCTTGTGACAGGACAGAGAGAGAAAAAGTCCTAATTCAAAATTTGCAAAGTTGTTTGCACTTTTATTTAAATCACCTACTCCTTGTGCCATTTTGGAAACCAATATGCTCTATATATAAAATCCATTCTACACACAAAACACACACAATATTCTCCCTCAAAATACACTAAAATGTATAAGCCATCCCCTCCAACAAAATCTTTCAATCATTCCCTTCATATTTTCTCCATCAAACTGCCACCCTCTTCCTTAACTTACATGAAACACAAAACCCTAATCCAAGCCTTCGTATTCTCGCATATTTATCGACTAGCTCGAGCTCTAACCAAGGCGAAATCGTTCCTACTTCGACACCTCAAAGACATACACTTCATCCACTTTGCGCGATTCCCGTTGAAGAAATTAGACAAGAGCGGTAAGCAGAAGAAGAAGCTCTTTTTTGGTTCATTCAGACTGCACTACAATTGGTGTTCTTCACATGTCATGCCTGTGATGCAGCTTGAGAACTCTTGGAGTAATTACCCGATTTCGACTTATGAAAATATGCGAGACGATGATGACGAGCTTTCGGGGTATCTGCAGTGGCTTGAGGAGAAGGGTAATGACATGGATTCATTCAGGATTAACGAGATTGATAAGCTCGCTGATTTGTTCATTGCCAATTGCCATGAGAAGTTCAGGTTGGAGAAGCAAGAATCTTACAGAAGATTTCAAGAAATGATGGCTAGAAGTATATGAATATTAATTCATTGTAATAATGGATTATCAATTTAGATTTATGAAATTTGTAACTTTTTCTTTATTACTTTTTCTCTCTTGAATTAGTGTGATAATACTATTGACTGCATGGAGTTTGGAGAAATCAAAAAAGGGTTATTGAATTTTCTTCTTCTTTTTTTTTTGTTTTATTGAGATTTGTGCATATTCAAACCTCGTTTGTGTAAATATTTGTTGAATCACAAATTGTTTTAACACCACCCCGCCCCCCCGCCCCCCCGGGAACTCATAATGAATCTATTTGGCATATGAACTAGTAATATTCAATCTTTACGTACGACTTGCTATGAATTGATTGATTAATTTGATAGGGATATTATTATTATTATTATTATTATTATTATTATTATTATTATTATATTGGTTTCAAAAATTTAGTACATGTTGGGACAATATCATGTTCTTCAACATTTTCTATGACTTTGCTTTACAAAAGAAACATGTTAAATCCGTTTCGAATATATGCCATTTAAAAGTAAAAAATTCCTAGCAGAAAAGCAAAGAAGAATAATATAATATAAACGAATGCTCCTAATCAATTTCACAGAAGCTACAGGTGGAAATTAGAACTCTAGTGAACTTATCTTTTTGTGAGTAGATCCAGGGTCGAGCTTGAGTATTCAAACATATAAGATTTCAGCGACGTTGAGTTAAAACAGTGTAGCGAGAGTAACATTGGCATGGATGACGAACTCTTGTGAATCATGAAACTCTTATGCGTCAAGTTGCTGACACTGTATCGTTTGATCTAGTTAGCTAGATGATCCGTAAAAGAGATAAGTCATATTAATCTATCACTCAGACTCATGGTAGAATTCCATCAGTCAGCTAAATGACTTTGCGATGTTATAAGTATAAGAAATTAAAAATAAAAAGTAGAGTTGTGTTTTAGCGTATATTTTGACCTGATTATAAATGTTTGATCATAACATGTCAATTATTTCCACTATATTGTACACTTGTATGATTATATCATTGTGCGTACATATTAAGGTGAATTTTAGAGTTCGAGCTAGTACTTTATTTTTGGGTTGTATCGATTAATTACATTCACTATTTTATAAGGTTGTATTATTTGGTATATCAATTGATTCATAGCATTCAATAAAGTAACTACACAATAAAAATATTTATTTTCACCAATACCATCAAATTTAATTTTTTGTAAAATACCAGATGATCGATCAATATTGATACTCGCTTTGTGATCTATTTGATTCCTATTATTTTCACTATGAATTTTCATAAAGAGTAATTAAATATAATATAAATAATATATAATTATATTTCCAAAGTTGAATTGAAGCAGAGGGGACTTGAGAACGGGGATATTTGCAAAATTTGAAGATCTTTTTTTTAAATAACTAGTTGACCAATATTAAAAAACAAAATAACCTCTTGAGATCAGCGCCATTCTCAAGATATCTGTTATGCAATCTTCCGTAGAGAAAGGAGCATGATTCATGAAATTGCATCAGTCAGTCTGCACAACCAATCCTCCCATCCAAGCTGAACAGTCTGTTCAACTCCTTCCATATAAGCCACCGATTTTGCCAATGGAAAATAAAACATGACCATGATGATGATCTCTGCCCACTATTCCCACACTAAAGAAGTCCCATGAGTCAAAAACTAATGCATCCACATTAACTTAAGGACATTAACAGAAGGTGGTTGCCAAAAGGTTACTCGAGAACGAAGTAGCACCACCAAAGGTATCTTTCGTGTGAACAGTGAGTGATTCGCTACAGTTCAACCAGCCATAGCAACAACATCCTGACAAGTAACGTGCTTTCCATCAAAAACCAGTTTATTCCGAGCCATCCACCCGTTCAAGCAGAGCAGAACAAAACATTCAAGATCATCCTCCACTCTATTATCTATTATCCAGGTGAAAAGATCCACAAAAGAACCACCTTTAAAATTATTTAAACTTGGCCAAAAAGCTGAGCTTTTCCATATTAGTCTAGCTTTCTCACAATACCAATATATGTGAGAAATCTGTTCAAGGTATAGGCCACACATTGGAATCTGGACTTCAGACGCTTGGTTAGCCCGCACTTTAAACTATTGATTTCAGCTTCCTCATTTTCTTGCGCCAAGTAGTAACCCGATCGAACACTATACTCACCCTTCCACAATGTATCATTAATGATGTTGCAGTCCCATATCAGACTCCCGCAAGTGAGATGGAGTTTTCTGGGGAATCGTAATTGGTTTGAAAATTTTAGGCTGCAATAACCAAGGATCCCTAAAGACAAAAACATTTTCTCCTTTAGCTATATGCCATCGAAGTCCTTTAGTAAGCAAACCAACCCAACCCATAATAAACTCCTCCAAACATATGATTGTTGGAATTATTTTGTGAACTTACATAATTTAATTAATTGTATATTAACAAGTTATCTAATAAAAAATCAAATAAGATGATCTAATTAATTATGGGTTTCTAAAGTATTAAATAAATTGGTACGGTACATCACCCAGTCCTATTAAATCTTTTAAGCACAGAGAATAAAACATAATATATACGCACAGACATGCTAGATATCTCCACTTCTCCACTTCTATCAACTAAGGCAAGAACAAGGTGTTCAATTCTCTGTTATCTTGGAAGATTCATAACTCAAACACTAGATCAATCAATGGATTCAGGTACGTGTTTACTGTTATTTATATTTTTTGATAATTCGACATGAATTCCTGACGTGTGGTGATGTATAAATTTAATCACATGATTTATAGATTTAATTTTATTAAATCACCGACCATGATGAGTTGTGAGACGCCTCCAACAAGTTACGTTTCTGTTAGGAAAGTACTTCATTTTGTAGATTCTGGCAGCAACAGACTCTGGATTCATTATGACTCGTCAAGCTTGTTTTGCTAATAGTATTATTTCCCAGAATACTAATCATCCTTCTGATTTCGTCCGACACAGCAATCTCCATTTTCGCCAATGAATTCGTCTCTCTTGACCCATGATTCACCCACCAATAACTTACAATCATCGCTTGAAGACGCTGAGAGAGTGCTAAAGACAGCCAGAATTATGCTCATGGAGTAGGAAGGGAAAGCCAGAGCAAAGCACTTGTCGAGCTCCAATTGAGAACAACTTACCCTGCCATCTTGTAACTTGCGCCAGACCTGTTCCTTAATGCCCTCAAAAATTCGTTGTTTACTTCGCCCTGGGAAAGCTGGGAGGCCCAAATACATCTCATAATTCTCATTTCTCTCCATTCCCAAAGCCGACGATACCATATCTTTCATAGACGAGTTCCTAAGTTCAAACATCGGATTGTGTTCAGTATCGGGGAAAAAATGTTTTTGCATTTTTTGATGCACATAAAAAATAAAAAATTGCAACTCTGGGCTCACTTATAAAAATTAATATAAGATCTCTGAGCACTTATTTTTTTATATCTGATACAAAATATAAGATTTTGAATATAAAATTGTAATAATTTTATTAACATTAACACTTGCTACGCTTATGTGGGTATATTTTAGTATCAAATCTGAAATAATTGATGTTCAAATATCATATATTATTACCATATTTTCAATGTTTTATATCGATTTTCGTCCGAAAAAAGACGTGTCATTAATACCAATACTTTTTATACATGTTTGGGTACTCAAAAATCATATATTAATATCAGATCTGAAATATATGTTACTCAATAAATTATATTAGTATCATATTTAATGTTTTGCATTGATTTTTATTTGAAAAAAAAAAACATGTGGATCCAAATAATGAAGAAAATTTTTTTGGTGGATCACAGAGTACTAACACATTTTTTTTCTTCTTTTCTTTTTTTTTTCTTTTTTTTAAGAGTGATCACAAATTCAAATTTGAGTTGGGAGATTTAAAGGTATTTTAGCTTTTTAAAAAAAATTTATAAAATAATGCTTACTTAAGAGTCATGTCAGTAGTGCCCACATTAATTGTCCACCATGGGTGTTATATATATATATATATATATGCTGCACACTTACCGTGCACACCTATGTGAGCACCGATGAGGTGTCACTCACCCATTGGATGTGATATAGATTTGATATGATGCACACCTACCGTGCGCACCTATGTAAGCACCGATGAGGTGTCACTCACCCATTGGATGTGATGAAATATAGAAAAATTGTGTATCCAATGGGTGAGCGACACATCATCGGTGCTCACATAGGTGTGCAGCATATCAAAA
>NC_133307.1:20300665-20393034 GCF_012295235.1 Primulina huaijiensis
ATATTATATCCAGCTCAAATTATTTGTAGCCGCCAAAGAATGTATGTTTATGACTCCATCACTACAAGAAAATACACATTCAATAACACATCAAAGACAATGATTTTTATTAAAACCGTTGTGTTTTTTCATTTAACAACGGTTTCAACAAAAACCGTTGTCGTAGCCTAAAAAAACCCGCTTAAAGACAACGGTTTTTAAAAAACCTTTGTCTTTTATGTGTCTACGACAACGGTTTTTAAAAACCGTTGTCTTTGATGTGTCTACGACAACGGTGTTTAAAAATCGTTGTCTATGAGCGTATTTTTTTGGACTACAACAACGGTTTTTAAAAATCGTTGTCTATGAGCGTTTTTTTTTTTTTTGCTACAACAACTGTTTTTAAAAACCGTTGTCTAAAAGCATTTTTTTTGGGCTACAACAACGGTTTTAACAACCGTTGTCTATGAACCTTTTTTTTTAGGTTACGACAGCAGTTTTTAAAAACCGTTGTCTATGAATGTGTTTTTTTTATGCTACAATAACGATTTTTTAAAAACCGTTGTCTATATGTGTTTTTGTCAAGGGTCAAAGACAACGGTTTGTGTAAACCGTTGTCTTTTCAGCTGGTTTTTGTAGAACATTGACAACGGTTTTTCAAAAAAACATAAAACCGTCGCTAATGGCGACGGTTAAAACAAAAACCATCTCAAATTGTGTATAAATATCTGCGTCCTTGTTCATTTTCTTCACACAATAAATTTTTCTCCCTTCTACAAAATTTTTCTCTCTTCCACAAATTAATTTCTCTTCAATTCTAAGAGTTAAGATTATAAAAATTATTATTATAACAAAGATTGTAAGTTTTTTTATAATTATTAAATTATAAAGTTATTTTTTTTTATTTTCTGTAAAACATTAGCGACGGAAATTATATGAAAACCGTTGCAATATTTAGTTTAACAACCATTTTTTAATGCTACAACAACGATTTTTCACCGTCGTCTTTAGACGTATACGAAAACGGTTTTTCACCGTTGTCTTTGAGCGCACCCTTTAACCACAAGGCTTTTAATTAACAACAGTTTTACAAGACCTACGACAACGGTTTCTCACCGTCGTCTTTTGACATCTACGACAACGATTTTTAACCGTTGTCTTTGAACGCATCCTTTAACCACATGGTCTTTAACAACGGTTTTATTTGACCTACGACAACGGTTAAAAACCGTTGTCTTTCGCCTTTTTTTTTTGGTAGTGCATGCATGGTATTATTTATTTTATAAACTAAAGAGGTGAAATATAACTTGAACCCAACATAGATATACATACACTTAAAAAGCATTATTTATTCTTTAAAAAAAGCCTTATTTAAAACTTTAATTTCCTACTTCTGCCTTGTGGCAATCATATGAATATATACGTATAACGTGTGTATGTATGTGTGTGTACATATATAAATCCATATATTTTAAAAAAGTTAATAATACGGAAATATTAATATACATTATGTATCATTATATTGCCTTCTCCCCCTCACATGCAGTAGTTGTTAGCTAACTTAGCTTTGAGCCGCTTAAGGTAATATGTACAGTTCGCTAAATTTCATGACATAAGACAATTTTCATCAAATAATGTGGGCCGGGACACCAAAATTTTATTTTATTTTTTATTTTTTTTTTGTTCTCTTCAATTAAATATACCATATATATAATGCAAAATCAAGCGAATCAAAACTTTAATAATACAACATATAAAATGCAACCCTCAACAATACAAATAGTAATTTTTAGAGAAAATTACTATTTTACTCATGTACCTTGGGTTGTTTTGTGTTTTAGTTCTGTAACTTGTCAGTTTTCATTTTTATTTCGGTAATTTGGATTTTTTTTTTGGTCCTATTCTGTCCAAAAGTCACTAACTGCATCAAATATTATTTATCTAACATCGATGTTCTTCTATGTAGTTCCAGTAGCAAGAATAAACTTATATTATACACATCAAAACAAATATTAAAAAAATAGGGGAAATAAAACAAAACGACACTCTATATTTCAAAATGTAAGGAAAAAACTTGTCGTTTCGTTTTATTTTTTTTCTATATAGATTTTAATGTGTAAAACATAGGTTTTATTTTTGCTATATGAGTCAATATGTAGGAGAATATCAGTCCCAAATAAACAAAATTTGATAGATTTACTGGTTTCAGGTGAAAAAAGACCAAAAAAATCAAAGTTAATAGATGAAAACTAAATATTTACAAGTTACAAAACTAAAACAAAAGTCAACTTATATGACTAAAATTTCAATTCTCCCTAATTTTTAGGTTACAATGTAACTAGCCTTTGTTACGTATCATATTATCCGGTCTTGGCTTTTAAGAATTAGAAGCACTTATAATTCGAAATTATACTACAAAATTTTTAATGAAGTTTCTACATGGAGTTTTCGCCTCGTGAATTTTGGGATGTGACGATCGAGATGCCACTCCACGTGAACTCTTACTTGGTTTAGGTAAAATTGATCATCATGCCGTATATATTTAGCACGATAAATTACTTCACTTCGTATATAATTTTTCAAAATCAAATCACAATTAAGTGACAAAGCTTTCCTGTATAACACGAGATTAAAAATTACAATGACAGGAAATTAATTAATAGCATAAGAAAAATCCCCGAATCCTCGACTTAACACAAAAAATTTTGTGAAACTGTCTCACGATTCAATTTTGTAAGACATTATCTTAATTGGATCACCCATGAAAAAAATATTACTTTGTATACCAAAAGTATTACTTATTATTGCAAATATGAGCAAGATTGACTCGTCTCTCAGATAAAGATCTGCGAAACCTTTTCACAAGAGACCGACTATCGAATTAAAGGGTAACATGTTTGCTAGCAACCATGTAATGCGAACGACAACTACAGTATCAGTTCTGAGTAGGATTTGGAATGCTCCGCGGGGTCTTCCTCATGCTCTGCTCCACAGCTTTCTTGGTCTGTTTCTTGGCTCCATTAATGTGTGAATAATTAGCTGATGAAGCAGAAAACAGCCGTTTTCTTGGCTGTGTGATTGATCTCTCGTCAGGGCTTTTGAGTTCACAAAATGAGAAGGAGATAATAAAGAAGAGTGCTAAACCCATAGCTAAGCTTAATGCTAGGGTTTGATGCTTCATTTTGATGCATATAGTTCAAGAATTCAATACATATATATATACATATATAGAACCTATATATATATGGGATTAGGGCTAGCCTAGTTGATATATATATTAATGCATGTTTTTCCCACTTTTCATGTCTAGGCATGATCCTCAAAATTTATATTATTAAAGTGGACAAATTTTATAAAAATAAGTTACCCATATAATTACTAATGCTTCCCAATCTTGAGGTCGTATTATCGATCGACAAATCTTGAAAGTTGTGTTTTTTATTAAAAATAAATAAAAATTCTTTTTTTGGGGGGTTAATTAAGACGTGAAAGGTGCATTTACTCTATTGTTGCAACTTGGAATTGACTAATGTTTCCAGTTACTGAAATCTTTGCTTTTCTATTAGCTTGTTAAATATGTGATTAAATTAATATATTTCAAGTTTTGTGGTACTTAGCATGTGATTTCCGAATCCAAATTCAAAACTAATCAAATATGTTAATCGTTAATTAGGTTTACTCTTAATTTTCTTAATAGAAAGATTAAGCCTATCTTCTTGTCTGTTTTGACATCTAGTAATAATCAACAGAGGTGGTCGGTACGGTATATCGTATCGAAATTTCATATATCGTATATCGTACGAAAAATACCGAGAAAAATGATACCGTTATCATACCGAATTTTTGGTACGGTATCGGTAAAATACCTCGTATCAAAAGTATATATAAAAATATTCATTCTCGTGTAATTCCAAGGCTAGTGATCACCAATAGTAAACAAATCTCTCAAGACAGTCAAAGAGATCAAGAAAGATATATACAAAACAAATTCATCAATACAATAAAAACCAACCGCAACATGTGTTTGGACATCCAAGACATCAATGAACACCGATGAACTTCAACCGCGCGCAACATGTGCGACTTTTTTATCCTCTATCTTTGCAACAATATCTGAGGTCACGTGATTTTTGAAGCCTGTCAGCTTTTTAACAAGTCGAGGCCCAGTATTCAGTTCTCTAGCTAGCTTTAAGGTTAGGTGACAAAGATAAGATTTCTCTACAGTTTAAATTCTCAACTATGAGTCCAGTTGCTTCACTGAACTTTGATTTGGACTATTCTAACATGATGAGTCCAAAAAAATACCTTATATTTTTAAAAAATTTAAATTTATTATTTAAAAATATTATATATTTTAAATTTATATGTATTATTTCGATACTTCGGTATATACCGAAAATTTCAAATTTCATATCGTTATTCAGTATCGATACCATACCGTACCGAAAATTCCGGTATACCATAAATTTCAATAAATTCGGTATTTTTCGGTACAGTAACCTCGGTATACTGAAAATTCGATATTTTTCCCCACCCTTAATAATATGTACTAATACATCTGAGCATGTAACCAGACTACATTTTTCCTTTATGTAAAACAAATATATTTACACCTACTGTTTTGTTTTAATTTAATTTGACTAATTAGTCTTTTATTTTTGATTTTTTAATAAAGTCTAAATTATTTTGTTTTGTGTTTTAGTATTTCTTGGTTGTTTATGATTCACGAGTTTATTTGGTTTTAATGAAGACAAATTAGTTTTCCCAAAAAATTGTAAAATTTGTTCTTTATCAAATTCAGCAACATATTTAATTAATGCTTTAGAAAATATGATAATAAAACCATGCTTAATTTTTCAAAAAATGTCCCCATTATTTGTTGCATGTGGCTTCCCCAAGAAAGGCGAATCAAGTAAGTCAAACTAATCACTTTCTATTGTTTAATGAATAATTTTGGACAGAGTTGAATAGAGCTTTGAAACGATGGGTAGCACCAACATGGATTGAATAAAACAAGAATATCTAGACATTGATAAAACATCAAGGAAGGAGAGAAAAAAATTTGTTGTAAATTTGCTTAATTCCAACAAGGATTCTTATTTTAAACAATGAGAACATTTCAAGGAATAATTTATAAATTCTCGAAACTAATATTTTATATATATGTAGCTAATTAGATTTAGAGTAGGTGTCTTATGATACGGTCTCACGGTTTTTTATTCGTGAGATGACATGACCTGATCCATAATTATCATGAAAATAATATTTTTTTACATAAAAAATTATAATTTTTCATGAGTTGGCAGGGTCGGAGATCCATCTTACAATATTGATATGTGAGCCAATCTCACGATAGTTTTTATGTTAGCTAGAATTAAACTATCATGCAGAAGACGTGATTTATAGGTACAAATGAGTCGAGTTCAAGAACGATAGTAAGAATAATTCGGATTTGAATATGATATCATTATTTCTTATCATATGTTTAGGTTAATGACCTATTCATCCGACTAGTTCAATAAAGTCTTGTAAAGGCTGAGCATTCTTTCAAAATTTTCACATAAAACCTCTCCTTTTCACTACTTCCAATTCTCAAATCCCTGATTTTAACATTTTATTCTTACAACCACCATTATTTTAGCCGCCCATTCTCTCTCTCTCTCTTTTTTTTTTGCGTTTTAATTTTCATTTTGTGGCCTTATTTTTTAAATAAAAGTTTTTCTTGAATTATATTCAATGGTGAGAACTATGATGAAGGAAGCGATAAGCAATGGTGGTTGATTAACTCAAAAGAGTTTGAAGAACACAATGGGGCATGGGGACTAGGAGAACCACATTTTTTTTATTGGGAGATGTAATTATTTATTTAAATATAGACATGTCTAAGAATTTATTTTCGAGTTATAGTATTATTGTAAAAATAATAAATTCGAAAATATTAAATACATTGTATTTGAAATTCCAAACTAATAAATACATAGAATTCAAAATTCAGTACAAGACATGTATTAAATTTGAAAATTTAGGCTGGATATCAATCTAATTGGAAGGAAATATTGCATAAAAAGTAGTTTTTATCAACAAGGAAACTAGCAAATTTTAGTGCAGTCTAGTTATATTATGAATCTGTACAAGAAAACAGTATACATTCAATCATCCAGTCCAAGGTCAAATTTCGAAATTTAAATATGCTTGGTGGACGCATTTTTTGATTTATGGCATGATATTATGTATGGAAGAAGCATCTCGAATTATGGAATAATTACCTCAAAATTATGGAAGAAACATCTAGAAATTTTGAAAGGATTATCAACAAAGTTTTGTAAGATTTTTACTTCATCCCTATAAATACCACACCTAAATCATTCGAAATTTACATCATTCAAACACTCCATATTTTCGAAAAAGTCGTTCTCCAAGTGTTGTCGAATTTTAATTTTTGCACACCAAGTTCTGTCGAGTAGCGAAGATCTGCTGCAGTTCAGATCCAAGGAGGATTCAAAAATCCTAGCCAAGAAGCAGCTCCCATATCCTTTTTTAGCATTCGAGATCTAAGATAAGTGGACTTGTTTTAAAATATATTGTGTATGAATTATTTCATTTTTGAAAGTTTCGGTCGAGTATCGTTATTCTTTTTCAACTCTTTCTTGATACGATTATCGTACATTCTATGTTTTGGCACTGTGGTGATTCAACTTGATATGGGTGGGACTCCCAAAATATGATAAGTATGACCCTTACACTGTGAGATTGTAGCTGTTATAAGGCATCGTCTCCTTAGATGAGTAAACATTAGAGACTGATATCAGTAAAATATAGAAAGTTGATGAATCTCAGTGCCTAGGCCAAAAAATATGCCTATGTTTATGACATGTTATGCAAATTATGTTATGCATGATATGATATGTTCTTTTCGAAAATCATATATATTTTTATGTTGGTGTTCGAACGGTCACGTTTACTGAGTAACGACTATATCACTCACCCCTTACTTTATCCTTTCCAGATAAGTCCAAAGAACAAGTGGAGGAAGAAGAGCAAGACCATATTTGGGACTGGTAATAAGAAGAATCGTGGATTTCATTTTAGTTTCGCTTATTTAAGTTTGAATTCAAGTTGTAAGACGCTTCCGCGAGTTTATTAATATTTTGGAAATTTTTACGTTGTAAAGACAATGTAATTTCTATGGTATTTATGATATAAAATGGTTTTGGTTTATATTGTACTACGAGACTTGTTGTTTGGTGATTATGTGATTGTTGAACAACGTCGGTGTTAAGTAACCCCGGTCTCGGAGCGTGACAGGAACAACTCCTAATCTAGGGATAATCAATTGAAGATAGTTGGTTATAAGCACCTGTTCTTCGGCTTTTTTCAAGTAACTAGTTATACAGCATTTGGCCTAGTGACAGTAACTTCCGAGACATAGTTTCGAGAAAGTTGTAATTCTTCTTACTCAAAATAAAACAAAACAAAACAAACAGAGCCAGGTGCCTGATGCAATTAAAACATGTGATCAAAACCCGATAATGAATTGGTCAAATTTGATATTACGAGAAAGGCTAAAAATTTCTTGTACCCGTTTCGATTAAACCATATTATCGACATATAATTTCAAACCGCGCCAATGATTTTTTTGAGCATTTAAACAAAGCCAAAACATCAACAAATTACCTATCATAACTTCATGAATAGTTTTTATATTGTTTCTGCCCAATTTCAATAGTGATCTTTTTATACCATAGTTGTGTTAGTCATACATCCTCTTTTATCGAAAAAGAAGCGAAATTAAAACTTCACTTCTGGAGAATAAACTTGATTTTTGTGTTCATTATAATTGGACTTAAAAAATTAGAGAAGTGGATTGAATTAAAGGAGAGAAATCCCGTTGCAGTCCTCAATGTTTCGGTTTATTCTCGATTTAGTCCCCGGTGAACTAAAATAGTCCATTTTGTTTAGATTTATACTCGATTTAGTTCAATTTCTCGTTTGATCTCTAATCTTATTTAATATTTAATCTTTTATAATAATTTTTTTTCTAACTCATTATGCTTCTTTAAAATGAATTAAATTTTATTCCTTTTTTAACCAAAATGTCGTTGGATCTTGTCTATCGGATTTTACAGACTGCTCCTCACAACTTAACCACACAATCGAAACTGATGATTCTTGTTTGCAGGTTCATTTAGCAACACCTAGAATAGCTTTGTTTTGCTTCCTGCCTCAAAGTGTAAAGTAATTGATTTAATTTGAAAATAAAAAATTAGAAGGGCAAAAGCATGCTTATTTTATTTAAACATACTAAATATTATTACATGGATAACTTCTTGTAGAGAATGAGGTAACTTGTTTAGCTACTTATTGTAACTGGAAATAAAATACGCATCAAATAAAAGAAAATATTACAAAGTTTATTTGAGAGAAAATTTAAGAAAATGTTAGATGTCTTCAACTTTTTTTTCTTGACATATACATATGTCTTTGATGGATTTAAAATCCGGACTTCAGACTTGATTTATAACTTTACATTATTGTTGACAGTTGTTGCCAGTTGTTGCTAGCAGCTACATGTGAAGTGATCCATTTTTCTTTTATCTCTCACTCTTGGTGGTGATTGAGTGGTCCTACTGGTAGAGTAGTTGAATCACATATTTTCTTTAAAATTGTCAAGGAATCTTTTACCTTTTTATGGTCTTCGAGGAAAACGTGTTTTGTGTGGTTTTTCGCCACTTGGATTTGCCTATGCAATATGCTTCCGATCAGATCTTGGCCAAAAACTTTTCACAAATTCTGGCTCTTTTTGTTTGGGCATTCTGGGCAGATTTCTACTGACCAGCTTCCCATGTGAGCCACTTTACTGAATTTTCCGCGAGTGTCTTTGCTATCTGACAGCTTGCTATTCCATAAAAGATTTCTTTTATTTTCAAATATTTCTTCTCCAAGCAAATCCTTTATTTTTTCCTGTTATTGTATTTAACAGAAAATATCCTTTAAATGAATTTTGATAAAATTTAAATGAAAACTTGACTTTCTCCATCTCTATGAGAGAGACCTATAATCCTCATGCTCTTCTGGTATAGATCTTATCTTCAGTAAGTGAAGCAACAAGAGATGTTTCATTTACTAGAGGATCATTGATGATTAATTTGTGGACATTCATTTATGGTCTCCCGAGCTTGATGAGATGGAAAGCCTCGTGTGAGACTTTCTTAGCTGGTTTTTGTTCTGGTGCTACACTAAATAAGTATAACTCTATAATATATTATCTGAACAAATAGTTATTTTTCAATGTTTTATGAACAACTTCTTGGATCAATTTTGATAGTTCATATATTTATGGGAAACAGAGTTTTGTGGTATAGACCGAGAGAAGAGCCCTAAAATGATATCATACAATGTCTTGACCTCCTTAGGATGGGCATTGGACTTCATCAACATCCTTGGATATTTTCATGATGTGTCAACCCGACATGTATATGGGTTAATTCATGCTTTAATATTCAATTTCTTCTAGTTTTGCTTATATACCTGGAATAGAGAAACTGTAAATTCATTAGTACCATGCTCCGTGTATGGAGCCATGTACTCGAAAACTCTCTTTTTGAGAAACCAGTGGTTTCTCAATAGCTTGGAAGATCGACTTTCGCAATACAAATTATAACCGAGTGTAAGTTTGTAAACAACAATGTGAAGCGATCAGAGACAGTTCTCTTATCAACTTGTTTTAGCCTAACCGCAATTTTCGTATTTAACACAAGCTTATTGAACTCGTTTTGAAGTATTTCAAGTTTTTCCTCAAATGCCTCTGCATTCTAATAATGACATGGATATCAATGTTGTCTATCTCTTGTTAGAAAATATGCAAGAATATTTTCAAGAGATTTAATACTAACAATATCAAAATTATAATTTTTACATAAAGCTTGCTACCATAATAAATCTAGCATTCTCGGGTTTAGATTCAATTCTATTTTTCAAGAAAACTTTAACATGTGTATTATCAACTTTCAAAGTAAATATAAATAAAGATCGATTTTCAAAAGATCTTTCTATTGCATGATATTTTTGTTGATGTGTTGCGTCTGAGAAAAGTCCACTGCAATATATGCATGATTGTTCTCTTTTTAGAGTAAGTTTTGTAAGAACTATTGTCTATCAATGATCATTGACATATGTGATAACACCATCTCATCTTTCATATTAAGGAATAGTTATTTTTGGAAGATTTTTGCAAATGTCTTTTTGTTGGCCGAGTCCCTTAATGTGTTATTATGTTCATATGAATCTTGCATCTTTCTTTAGTAATTGACCAAACACTTTTTCTATATTTTGCTAGATTCTTGATGTATATTTTAGCAAAGTTAACTGCTCATAAGTCATAAGAAACTTTGGAGTTGTTTCTTGTCTTCGAGTTTGTTGAAAATTTTTGTACCTTTTCCATAATATATTCTTGCATAATTATTCTTGATTCATCTATTTCTACTACAAGGATTTCAATTTTTCTTGTAGCTATGATTGTCTTCTTTTCAGATAGGACAAGTCCTTCATGTTTACAAACCTGAGTGAAAAAATTTAAATGTTTAACATATTCATCCGTATTTTTGGAGACCATTAAATATCATCAATATAGATAAACATAAATTTGAGATAGTTTTTAACTATCCATCTTTCTTTGAAATATTTGGGATGTATTAACCAATCATTTGGTAATACTTCTCAAATATAATGACCTCATGGTGTGGAGAAAGATGTGGATTTCTTTCTTTCTTCCTTCATCTGAATATGATGGAATCCAGACTTACAATCAAATTTAGATAATATTTTAGCATTGTGTATACAACTAATTAAATGATCTCTATTAGGTATAAAATATCCATAAGTTCTCACCAAAAAATCTGGACTAGTATCTGGACTACTATATGGTGATAAAGATCGATTTTCAAAAGATCTTGATAATTAATTATTAACATGTGCTTGTTTCTTTTGAACTCACCATAAGTTCTCACCAAAAATCTGGACTACTATATGGTGATATTCCTAATTTGCTTAAGTTAAGGTCCAAATGTTCTTCGATAATAATCTTCATATCTTTTTGATTAACTATTTTCATTGTGATATGATTGCATCTGACAAATTCATATTTCTCATCTTCTTTAATTTTAAGATTGGGTTGGAATAGATTGTGTTTCCATCATGCCAAGGGATTTTTCATTGTAGTTTTCTTTGATAATTATCTTGGCATCTTTTAGAGATATTTTTTTTATATTTAAGCTCTACATCTTTCTGGCATAAAGCTATCTTAATGAATTCAATTTCCTTTAATTGAAGGTTTTTTTTTTTTTTTGCTCTTATTTGAAGCATTGTTTCTCCAAATAATATAGCTTCTTTCATTTTTTGGTGTAGAAGTTTTCCTTCATCACCACCCTTCCTGTGAAATTGGATTGATATTTTTCTGTAAAATGTTTTCTTAGTCTCTGGACTATGAGTTTGTAATCACATGTAGTTGTAAACACTACTCTTCTGACCTCATTTTTTTGTGTATATGATTTAATCATTTGCAATAAATTATTTCTTAACAAAATATCTGCTCTGGTATCATGAATTAAATCGGTGGTGTTTTCACCTTGTACCAATGCATTTGTCATGCACCTCCGATTAATATTTATGTTTTCTTAATCTATTTACATAAGATTTAGATTCTCTTAGAGAAATATCGTCCATTTATTTGTTGTAATTCTTCTTGAAATTCTTTTGGAAAAACTCTTCGCCTCTGAACATTATAAGCAACAAAGTATTATGCTTTATATTATTTTTATAACATCCATACCAGGATGTACGTCGAGAATGAGCTCGTGGCAATTAGATTTTCCAGATTCGATCATCTGACATGAATTCCATTATGTTTTCGAGTCCTTTCTAAGGTTTGAGTTCCTCGTGAAAATCTAGTCCAAGAACTACTTGATCAAGTTTTTTTACTAGAATTCCTTGATATAAATATCCAATTCTCCATTATTTATTATTCCTCGGCAGGTTTCTATAATAGGTTTTCCAAATAGTATATGTTATTACAAGGCAATTGATTTCTTCGTTTTGTAATATCGAATATTATTTCAAATTCTCTTCATCATTATTGATATCTAAGCTTTCCTATTAATGCAAAGCTTTTTTACGTCGGTTGGGTTTCTTGGGCAGGTGTTTCCCTCCACCTGTGACTCGTGATTCTATCTCATTGATAAGATAGTCTTTTTGGTTCCTAAGACTTTGATTTCATTGCATAATTGGCTTGTTTTGGATCTGGATATATGTTTCCTGTATTAAAAGAAACTCGATTCTTGCTGGATAATTTCCTGGGCACCTTTTCCAAATATTTATGCTATTTCAATAAACTCATTTATAGTAGAAAAAAATTATAAATGATGTTTATTTCACAGAGCATATGAAACATGATATGTAATATAATATAATCTATTACCTTCTTTCATCAACATTTTTTCTTTGAAATTTTGATGCAATGTCAAGGCTCGACTGAAATCTCGGTTTAACAGGTTGTAGGAAATTCTTGGATAAATTACTCTTACAATTTTTCCTGCACATATATTCTCAGATATAGTTCCCTGTATTGAATCTTGCGATTACCTATTCGTTTATTGTATATAACAATATCAATTGGTGAGTATAAATATTTTTTTTAAATAACTTTTATCATGATCTGGACTGTTCCGATATGAATCCAGGATAAGTTCGTACTATTTCTGGCTTGAGTTACTTTAATTCCTATTTATTTATTCAGAAGAATTAATTTCATCTCCATCTAATTCAATGTCACACCCCACGTCCGTGGTGTGTGGCACCGACGCAGGTCTCGATTTTTATGACCGAAGTTTGATAAGCCTTGGAAATCATAACATAAATCCAGAATAATAATATTACGTTCAACTTGAAAAACATTGTCTAATATGACTGACTATTGTTTTACAACATCATAAATATAAACCAAAGTGTATATCTTATCTACTATACAGCTGATGAAAAACATAATTTAAAGTAGACAAAATCATCGGGTCCATTCTTATTCACCATCCTCAAAATTGGGTCTGTTCATCATCTTCTAACTATTATTCATTCTCATCTAATAGGGTGTGAGTGGATGAGTGATATAGTTATCATTTGGCAAGTAAGAGAAATATTCCTCCCAGTCTTTAAAATATTTTTCAAATAAATCTCAAATATACAGTAATAATTGGAATATTCTGATTTTCAGAAATAAAAAAGTTAAAACACGAATATACTAGTTAAATCAGTGAGGGAGAAAACAACAATCTGAAATTTATAACTCACCACCTTAACATAGAAATTTTAAGATACTAAAATTATAGAAAACTGAATTTAAATGACCAAATTATATATTTTAGAAAGATATGTAATGAATCAATTGAATTTATTTTTAAAATTGTATAAAATGACTGTATAAATCAAACTATAATAATATAAATCGAACCAATATTTTAGAAAGATAGACAATAGAAAACTGAATTTAAATAACCATCCACTTACTATTTCAAACTTGTCACAAACCAATATTTAGATTGATTTGGATAACATAACATAAGAGATAATAAATCTCAATAAATTAATAATAATATTTTTGAGATAACATATTTTTATTTGTCTCAACTTAGATCAATTTACTAAATTAATAATTTCATAAATTAATAATATAATAATTTTTTAGAAGAAATTTATATAAATTTATAGCCTGTTAATATTATAAATTAACAGTTATCTAAAATTACAAATATAGTCTCATTGAACTAATAGAGCAAGTGAAGTGACTTATGTCACCATATAATTTTTTGTGATCAATCAATAAAATTAATATTATTTAATTATTAAAAACAATAAACTTCACTTACTAATTTTTTAAATATATATGTCCAATAAACTTTATTTTTATATTAATTTAAGAAATATGATATAGACATTAATAACACAAGGATTTTTATATAATTAAAAATTTATGTTCACCTAATCGAAAAAGACAAAAACTTATGTGAGACGGTCTCACGGGTCGTATTTTGTGAGACAGATCTCTTATTTGGATCATTCATGAAAAAATATTACTTTTTATGTTAAGAGTATTACTTTTTATTGTGAATATCGGTAGGGTTGACCCGTCTCACAGATAAAGATTCGTGAGACCGTCTCACAAGAGACATACTAATCGAAAAAATAATAAAATAATAAATTATAAATCTATCGATTAATTAATACCTTACTAAATAAAATTTTATGATCTTAATATTAGGTTTAGAAATTCTAACAATCTTGATTTTGATGATAACAAAATTTGTTATTGTGTTTTTAACATATTTAATAAAGTGTGAAGTTATTAACTCAATATGGAAGCTGAAACTCGAATTTAACTAAACTAAAAATCGGAAAAATTTCGTATTTTGATGATATCTCACAGCTCGCTATTCCAAATGACCAGTCGTCAAGATGACTGCATAGAACACTCAATTTGGGACGAGTTTTATTTTACACCAGTTAGGCTAAATCGGATGTTATCTAGGAAAACTGATGGTTGTAAGGCCAAACTGATTGCACGAAAACAACAATCAGTTTAGGATGAGCAATTTTGGTATTTTGGCTAGTCTTATCAACTCATTTATCCAATGAAATGATCCAGTATGGGTTATGAAGTTAAGACGATGATCTGCAAATCGTATTCGTAGGTCAATGTCTAAATCGGAGTGTAAGATACAGATAAATGACAATGAAACTACTAGTTCTGCACATGTTGAAATCAACAAGGCTGATTTCAGTATACCTCATCAGTTTGGTTCAGTTGAGCAGATGAACAAAATTGAACCAGTTGACCAGTTGATCAGAGCCAAACTGAACAAGTTGACCAGTTGAACAAACCAGAACTGAAACCAGTTGACCAGGAGCAAAACCGAATGACCAGTTTAGGCTCGAAAAAATGTCCAGCAAGTCAGAATTGACCGTTTCAATATCAAAAACAGTACAAAAACTTTTTAAACGATCATATTCTTGTATCTGATGTATATATCATTGTTGGAGCCTATAAATACAACATCTTGAAGATCAAATACAAGCTTCTGAAGGGGATTCAAAACATGAGCAACCTACATGAAGAAATGAGCTAAAATGAGAGCAAACCCAATGTGTGAGGATACATTTGAGAGATAAATGTACTGTAAATGATTAAATTCTCATACACAATCACTCACATAATACATGAGAGTTGAGCTTTAAAATTTAGTTGATTGAGTCTTCACACAAAGACATTAAAGATTGTGTTTGTAGTATTGGCATAAAAGACGTTAAATATTATGCGGATTGTGATGTTGCGGCTTACAATCGAGAGTGTGCTAGGAGTTTCAATTAAGCAAGAGATAAGTACTAAGTTGAAATGGGTTTGTACAAAGAATTGTATAAATCAAAGTCGTCTAGTGGATCATTCTCAAGGAGAATAAGGGGTGACGTAGGAGTTGTTAATAACTGAACATCTACAAACAAATTCGTGTATATTTATTTATTGAATTTACTTATCATTTCTATTGTTTTAAAGATACATTCTTGAAGTATTTTATGTGTTCTTCAACTATGATAATATTGCTTACCAAATGTTTGAGAAAATGCTTCAACCAAAATATTTTTACTTATTCAACTTACTTATCTTTTAAATGCTCTACAAAATGTTTAATTAGTTTCTACGAATGATTAATTTGAGTGTTTCCGCTTGGTTTGAAAACCAAATTCGATTTAATTAATCGGTATTAAATATTTCAAGAACTAACATACTGTAGCACGATGATTATCCCCCAAATCGATCTTATCACTTAATATTGTTAATTTATAAAAGTTTTACTGTATTTTACTAATACTAGAAGTTAAAACTCGGCCTTAGACCAACACTAATTTAAAAATGTGTAATTTTTGCACTAAGTCCAAAACCTATCTCCAAGTCTTCAACTTTAACAGAATTTTTCGAAACATTAAATAACATTAATTGACAACAATAATTTTTTCAGGAATGTAGTAATGTAAAACCTAGACTGATGCATATGATTAATTAAGCAACATCTTTGATGAAATTATATATTCTTTATTCAACTAATTTTAATATTTAATATAAATTAAATTAATAAAAATGGCATACATTTAAATAAAGTAACATTAATAGAGTTTTTTGCTTAATTAATTTAAATAAACCTTACACTCAATTAAATATCGTATACTTAAATTGCACATTTGATAACAAAAATCAACACAATAATTATATATTAAATAAATATATAATATATACATACAAAATATGATTATATTATCTATTCCCTAAAATAATTAGAATATTAAATTATCTTAAATTCATTTATAATAAAAATTAATTATAAATTGTTTTTCCCAATACTAATCTCATTTTTGATTTATTAACTTAAATTTATTAAAAGCATTAAATTTTAAAATAAATAACAAGAAAAAACAAATAAAAAGGCGTTAAATACTACAGATCGAGAGCGCTCGCTCTTTCAAAATTTTTAAACAAAACCCCTTCTTTTCATTATTCCCCCTACATTTCTCAAATACCTAATTTTTCTTCTTACATTTCATCATTATTTTGTCCCCTTTCTCGATTTTATCTCACCGTTGTATTCTTTTTGTGTTTTAATTTTTGATTTCATAACCCTAAGTTTATGAATTATAATCAATGGTGAGAACTCTGAAGAAGGAACCGATTTGCAACGGTGGTCGATTAACTCGAAGCAGTGCTCAGACCATCAATGGGGAAGGGGTTACAACAAATAACGGTGGCCCCGAAGATACTACTCTCGAACGTAGGGTGCTTCGATCGAAATACCTCAGATTTAAGAATCGGATTAGTGGTAATTATAGCTCCTTCGGATTTCTTTTATTATTTATTTATTTTTGTTTCCTAGCCCTTTCTTTTAAGTTCAAATCTCAGTATATGCCTTCTCGATTATCACACGTAATATTGTGTTTGTTAAGGTTTTCGTTACTATCTCTACTTAACATTTGTGTTTTTGTGAAGATATTAATTCTCTTTGTGTTTTTGTGGGTGGGGGTGGTATTAATTTTGATATGCAGCTTTTGGCCTTAATACTCTTTTTGGTGTGTGAATTGTGAACATATAGAGAACCAAGCAACATGATGGTGATTTCGCTTTTGATTTCTTGTCAAGGTCGAGCTTTTGTTTGAACCTGGAGTGACTACTTTGACAAATGAATCTCATACCACATTTGTTCAGTTGAAAATGAGTTACCTTTGTGTAACCCATTTTTATTATCATTTCACAGCTTATCAAACCAAGCTTCAGTTTATCTGATAAGAAGTTTGTTTTCTCATTTGTGATTTAGCAAATTGAGGTTAAGTGTCCTTATGATCCATCTCTATCTGCATGTTGGGCAGTGGGTTTGTCTTTATGCAATATGGGTGAGTAGCTTCTTTAGTAAAAGTAAGATGTTGCGAGTGGGGGTTTTTCTCTTGCAAAGCTTACATCTTTGTGTTGGATGTATGCAGACTGCAGTAAAACTAAATTACTAAATTGTCATATCAATTAAATGTGTGCAGAAAAAATAGCCGTTTAATTACTTTAATTGATGGTTTTATTTTCTTATTCAGATGAAAGAGATGATATATCAAAGGTTGACGCGGATAAGTTCAAATCGATGATTGATGAAGTTGATAGCTTGCATCAGCAAGGTACAGTGGGCAAAGTTGTTTTCTAGTTTTATCATTGCACATTATAATTTTTTGGTTGCACATTTGGCAGTTTTGGGCCACTGCAACAAAATGACAATGAGAACAAAGCTTAGATTGACATCTTCCCTGAATTGTTAACCTGTAGCACTTGTTCAGACAAATATTCTTTATTGAAATTTGTAATATTCATGTTTTGCTTCATCAGACTAATTATGAAAAACTGTTGGTTGAATTTTATTTTGCATTTAACTAAGTTTTGCTTTGTTTTATTTTACCACTAATTTTGGCTTAAATATTTACGTTTTCTATGTATCCTTTCAGTACAAAAACCCAGGGAACAAGTGGCCGATGCAGAAGCCCTGTTTGACATCACAAACACATTGGTGTCCTCAGTCAAAGCATATAGAAACGAAGGCATGACTCCTTCCGACTTTGTTAGTTGTCTGCTTAGGGATTTTGGGCAACAAGATGTGGCAAGCAGTAGTCAAGATGATGTTAGAAATTTTATAAAGTGGAAAGAAATTGGACACGTGGTCTCGCATGTTTTTCGAAGTGCCCCTGGTTGCTGTACGATGTAATTATCAATAGTATCATTCCTCATTGTTCTTCTTTGCACCATTTTTGAATCTCCATAATATCGAATTATCTTTTCTTTAACCTCTGTCAGGGTTGGACCCATGAATACTGAACTGAAACAGCGTAAAACTGTGGTTCATAGGAAGCGTACAAAACCAACGGACGACATTCGTCCAGAAGAGGTACTTTTTGTAGTTGGGCTCTACAGTAACATGCTATTGTTGCTTATATTGCTCTGTTCTCTTCTCCCCCTTGCGTACCATGTCATGTTTATGAGGGATAGTAATGGAACCATGAACCGAAGTACCGAAGTTTTGTCAATTTTCTGGTCATTTCTTTGGACCTCCAGATGATTATAGTTATCTACGTATTATACACTGCCCTCATCCATCTCCACTCTGGGTAGATACCTGGGGTATTGTCAGTCTTTAAACTGCAATTTTCTTTCTGCAGCTTGATGATTCTGTTAGGAAGGAGATGACCGACACAGATAAGAATATGGCGATAATGTTTGATATTCTGAGAAGAAATCGGAACTGCAAGCTTGAATATTTGATATTAAACAGAAGTTCTTTCGCACAGACTGTAGAAAATTTGTTTGCTCTATCTTTCCTGATTAAAGATGGACGGGCGGAGGTAACAGTGGATGAACACGGATGTCATTTAGTTTGTAAGTTCTTTACCGCCTGATGATGTGACTGATTGATCCTCTTTTTTGTATCATTCTTATCCCATCTCATCTGTTTATCTAAATTGAGTCATTATTCATTTCAGCCCCAAGGAATGCTCCTAGTGCCAATGCAATTCTTTCTGGGGAGGCCTCTTACAGCCATTTTATGTTCAGATTCGACTTTAAAGACTGGAAGGTAAATAAGTAATACTTGAAGTCTTCCCTTGCCATTATTTTTTATTTCACCTTTGGATATTGAGAACATTTACGACAATGCAAAAATTCAGTATATTATCTTCCTATAAGTTTTCTGATAATGTCATCTTGCAGTTGATGTTGGCTTCTGTTGGGGTTGGAGATGAATTAATGCCACATAGGTATGATGCAAATCAAGAGAGTAGTACTCAACCAAATTCAGCATCTGAAGAAGCTCAAGCAGCACCACCCACAACGCCTATAAGGAAATTGTCCCGGAATCGAGGTTTAGTTATGCAGGAGCAAATCGTGGTTGAAGACTCTCCTGAAAGTTGTGATACTGCTGCCGTTAGAGCCGCTGCCATACGGAAGGGAAAGAGAAAACTCACTTGAAAACAGTCTACAACATTGTAAATGGAGATATCGGGCTCATGATGTCTGGATGAAGTTGCCATTTTGTTGTAAGAGATGTTTATTTAGCTTTAAATTAGCTTCAGAGTTTGTATTATGCCAATGTCTACATGTCACATACATATTATACCGCGCTTATGAGTCATGGTATTCACTCATCTATCTTTATTCTTATTTTACATTAAATAAATATATTTTTAATTTTATTTATATCTTTTAAATGAAATTAAATAATAATTTTATTCTATTTTTTATTACTTAAAATTTATTTTATTTTACCGAATGTAATTTATTTAAAATTAAAANCTCTGATAACAATTGTAAGATTGAACGTTTGTTGTTTTACTAAATGTTATAGTTGATTGTAATAATGATACTCAAATCTTTTAAACAGTACAACAGTTTATGCAACACATTTTGATTGTTATACTTAACAGAAAATTCTACATTGTGTCAATGATACAATCAAATTTGGTTTCCTTTAGGCATCATCTAATTATTTCAAATTCATAGAATATAGTGCCAGTAATTGGTTTTCCTGACCTGGACCCGGATCGAAACCGACCCGTTGCCAGGTCTAGTTGTTAGATTCGGGCTAACTATAGGCTTTGCTTAATTCTTTATTTATTTTTAATTTTTAACTATTGGGCCTGAAATTTGGGTTTAGCCTCCACACGTTGGCCCACCTACGTCTTCAAATTTCAAAGTAACCCTATTCTTACAAATATTGACAATTACACCACTGCGAATCTTCACTGTTCTCAAGCTCTTCCTGCTCCACTTCACCTAGATACGGCGAAAACCCTAAAAATTGATTAAGAAGTTTTAGCTTTTCCATTTGCCTCCTCCAAAATTTCTATCTTTCAGAAATTTCTCTCTCTTGGAGTTGTTCGAGGTTCAATTTCGATCTGAGTTTCGGAGCAATGGATACTCGCAAGAGAGGAAGAGGTGAATTCGGTCTGAACAGAAGTGAAGGTTTGAAGAAATCCAAGCCAGGTATTTGGTTAAGCTAAAATAATGTTTGCGTTGTACTCTATATATTTACTTCAATATCGGTGTAATTTCATTGGACAGTGTTTATGTGAACTAATTTTAACTTCCCAAGATTTTCTTTTGAAATTGAGATAATTTTTCTTTGGCGGATTGATTCCTTGTTGTTCTTTATTTGCTTTTTATAGATAAAATTGATTATTTTGTGAACACTTACTTTGCTGCTCAACGCTTCCCTACAAAGCAAGGTATAATGGACTTAAATTGCACTTGCATGTTCATGCTGGAACTTAAGTTGGATTTTATGTTTCTGAAGGGATACTTTGCAGAACATTTTATCACGATCAGAATGTTTATGTAATTTCTGTTGAGATTTGCATTTATTGTTACTAGCATGTAGCTGTCGAACTTTCGTGATGAATAATGATTTAGGTGAAGAATAAATAATGCTCTTGGAGTTTATTTGGTATCTTATATCTATTTAATTGATGTCAACAAATGAATAGAATCAAAGAAATCTAATGAGAAAAGGTAATTAACGTTTTTGTAACAGAAATTGACTCCTTGTCACGTGGTATAGGAAGCAAATCAAAGCCATGCACCAAGTTTTTCAGGTTCAAATCTTAACTTGCGTAATATAAAAGTTGAAATTCGAATGTTTTACAATGTTGTTTGATAATTGTAATAAATGTTTCTACTCTTTCATTAACAAAAAAATATGTATCTGATATCTGGAGGTTTTACTTATAACCCTACAAAACGAGCTTTAATGCCACAACTTCCTTGGGCACCATTTTGTTTTTCGTACTGGCAAATATTAACCTACAGTTGAGTTAATTTTTCTAGCAATGAAGTTATTGGATTGAGATAGTAAATCTTAATATCAGTTCATGGACGTTAGTATTTTTGTATACTAAAGATTTTGTGTGTCACACCATGTGTGTATCTATAACTTAATTTACAAGGCGTCCATAACTGAATCATTGTCATTTGCCTTAAGCTCCATTCCATTGGTAGCTACATTGCAAGGTGCCATCTGTGGGGGTCATTTCCTCGCATTGTCTCAAGTGTTTAAACTCTTTTTTTTTTCAAGGATATGAGACACCATATTATATCAATTAGAGCTTGTGGTGTTAATTTATCCCGTAAACTGCCTTTACCATACTATTACTTGCCTGATACAGTTTACTTCTGTTTTCTATGAATTTAAAAGATATTTATTTTTTCTAAGTTTTAATTTCCACGGAGAAAAGTTAGAATCTGGAAAAATTAGGTATACTGTTTAAGAGTAATTGGCTAACAGTCTGGAAGGATTTTTTTGGTGATTCCTTTCATCGATGGTTTCTTTCCGATCACTCCATGAAAAATAACATTTCCTGTCATTTGATGCCTTGTGATTGTTGTGCTCTCTATTTGCTTTGGAGAGACAAACAAGGTAAATATTTTTCCAACACTTTAGTCGTATGTAGAAATTGAGGAAAATCTCATCTAAGAAATGGCGGATCATTGATGAATCATGAGATGGTTTGTAGTTAGTGTATGTTTACATATACTTGTTATGAGAAAGTACCTATCTATGTAGCACGGATACCTTAAATTTTTTTTTTTGAAGTATCGGATACCGATACGACACGGATACGGATACGACACGCGGATACGCGTGTCGGATACTTCAAAATCCGTATCGTTGACTTTGTTTAGGGTTGACCAGTCGGATACGTTTTGGACACGGCGAGGATACATTTGGGCAAAATTGCAAATATTTAAAAGTTTTAGGGGTTAATTAAAAAAATTAAAATTTCTAAGGTCTAAAAGAAAAATAATTTAAAATAAATTAGGTTGGGCTTTTAAATCCCTAAATACATTTGTCAGTCTCTTTCATTCTATTTTTGCTCAAAATATTGTATCTATCTCTATAATTTTTACATCTATCTCTATACATTTATCTGTTTCTTTCATTCTATTTCTGCTCAAAATATTACATCTATCTCTATAATTTTTACATCTATCTTTATACATTTGTCCGTCTCTTTCATTCTATTTATGCTCAAAATATTACATCTATCTCTATAATATTACATCTATCTCTATAATTTTTACATCTATCTCTATACATTTGTCCGTCTCTTTCATTCTATTTATGCTCAAAATATTACATCTATCCCTAAATAATATTTTGTACTTAAGATATACATCTATCTCTATAATTTTTACTTTTCAATACTAAATTTATATAAATATAAATATATATAATATTTATATATATTTTAATGATTGTCGTATCCTAGCCGTATCGTGTCTTATATTTTCAAAATTTGACGTGTCACCGTATCCGTATCGTATTCGATATGATACTCGTACCCGTATCCATGCAACATAGGTACCTATTACTTGTGATCATTATGATTTATCTCAATATATTACCCTGGTTGCATCACATCCTTTTAAGTTTTAAACACGAAACACTTCTAACCATATTTGATTTTAAGTGGAGGGTATCTTTGGTGTCTCGTCAAATGCCTCAAAATCAGCCAAAAATATTGCAACATGACAAGCTTGAAGTAATTATTTAGTGATGGACTGAGAGATAAAAAAAACCTGTTCTATAACAACTCACTTTTAAGTTTATTGTTTGATGGAATGTATAACTTGAAATATTAGAAGATAATCCTTGAAAACTTATTCCAAAGTCCATTGATTGGAGTATTCTCCGTAAGCTTTCCAGCCTTTCTTGTTTTTGATATATCGTGTAATTTATGATTTTACCATGAAGTGGAAAGAGAGGTACTACATATTGTACGGTGACGAGTGAATGAAGATCATTAGGGTTTTCATTTGAAATGCACTATTTAAAGGAAGAAAAAAAAACTCAAGGAAAATTTGACAAAAGTGGACTGGGCCTTGTTCAATTTTGTTTGACTCGGTGATGGTTCAGAGTTTTAGTGCCTTTTTTTGTCATTTAAACTCCTCTTAAATAAATTTGGGCATCCAGGATCTGGTTAGCATGGTGCGTTTTAATTACCATTTTTTTTAGTTCATGCCGTCTGAGCGTTACTCTATTGTAAATATTTTATGCTTCTGGCTGGCATTTGAATAATTTCCTATGATCTGGTAAGGTTTTCTCAGGCTTTCTTAGTGTTTGTTTGTTGGTGGGGGTGGGGGGGGGGGGGGGGGGGGGGCATGGAGCTTTTGATCCTTGGGTCCTATTTTCCTGGTGGAAGGTCCAATTCTGATTGGAGTGACTCTGTTGTGCAGCACTGCTGGTTGTCCATTTAGTGAGAACTGCCACTTTCTTCACTATGTTCCTGGTGGCTATAAGGTTGTGGCCCAGATGATGAACCTGGCTCCTCCTCCAGCCACCAGAGCCATAACTGGACCACCACATACTCAAAATGGGTCTGCTCCTGCTGCCATTAAGACCAGAATTTGCAACAGATACAACACTGCTGAAGGTTGCAAATTTGGGGACAATTGCAACTTTGCTCATGGAGAGTGGGAACTTGGCAGACCCATCAATTCATCTCAAGAGAATGATCCTCGTGCGGGTGGAGCTATTTCAGGCTGTTACAGTACTCGAATGGAGCCTCCAGTGCCAGGGCCTACGGCAGGTTTTGGTGTGTCTGCCACTGCCAAAATCAGTGTCGATGCATCCCTTGTTGGTGCAATAATTGGGAAGGGTGGAATGAATTCCAAGCAGATTTGTAGGCAAACTGGGGCAAAGTTAGCCATCCGAGAGCATGATACAGATCCAAATCTTAGAAACATCGAGCTTGAGGGTACATTTGAACAAATTCAGCGAGCTAGTGCAATGTTAAGAGAACTCCTTGTTACTGTAGGCTCTTCAAATGGCTCATTCGCACCTGGAAGCAACTATAAAACCAAGCTCTGCGAGAACTTCACCAAAGGGTCGTGCACATTTGGGGACAGGTGCCACTTTGCCCATGGGGCAGCTGAGCAACATAAAACTGGTCTGTGAGTAATCATTCATCTGTTACTAGCGAACTTGGTTGCCTTCTTTACCTCTCCATTCTTGTTTATCAGCGCTAGGTGTTCATTTTTTTAGTTTCTTTATGAGAGGAACATTTGTAATCTAGTGTTTTTAACCTTTAAGGCAGTAATGTAGTATTGGATGCAGTTTTCTTTTGCTCAGATGACGTCTTCTCTTCTGGGTATTGTGGTTCTTTTTTCCCTCTTCTTTCATCAGCTCCTTTCTTTGCGCAGAGCGAAATTCGTTTATGCGGCATCTGATAATCACTTTCAATTTTGTGTATGCTACCGTCAATTTTAAAAGAACCTTTTTCTTCAAGTACATGCGGTACTATGACTTGAATTTAAGGGGAGGAAAGTGCATTCATATTATATTGTGATGATGATGCAACAAAGTACCAGAACATCAGGGAGAAGTTCCATGTGTATGCCTACTTGATCCAAAAAAATAAAATGAAGGCACACAATGTCAATGAAGAATTTTAACATTTCCCTTAAGTTGGATGTTCCATTATTCTTATGAATGACTAATAACTTTGAGAGCTACTGATTTGACCCGGTTTTGGTAAGAATGCTAGCCACTTGGTCTTCTACTCAAATCTTTGGCAGTTCCCAATTGTTGGTTCCCCTTTAGTTTCTCACTGTCCAACTTATTCACCCATATAACATGAAGTTAATCGTCTATTATCTTGTGCTCCATCTTAATCAGCATCAATATAAACTGCTTCGCAGGTGAATGTTTTGCGCGTTTTAACATATGCATGACTGCATAAACATGTAGCAGCAAGCATCCTTATTTGATGATTAATGCAAAAATATGTTAAGTAGTTAGAGTTTGAAATCCATGTTAGTTGTTAATTAATCGGCAATTCTACAAATATTCGTACGAGAATCCTACTTTTTTCCCCAAATATCCTTGGTTAATATGGTTGAAGGCGTATGAATCTTGACTAAAAATATTACTTTTGATTAAACAATCATCTATATTGTATGCTATCTAAGCTGTGCTATGCGATATTATAAAGATCTGTATATTTATGTTATTGTTTGCACACAAAATTTGCGAGGTCGTTCCAGGCACGAAATTGTGCGAGAACGTGAAATATGATTTCTAGAGCCAAACGATGCAAGTCTCGAATTAGCTGTTAGTTCTAACGGTAGTCGACGAAATTAGGAAATTAACTTAGAAAGATGAATTACCTGATATAACAAGTTCAAACATTCCTTCATGTTCCATCATCTTCCCATTACTTTTCTGGTCATCGAACTCAGGTTTGGTAACTCAACAGCTTCTTTTGCAAACCATTTTTGATTTTCTTCCTTGCACATCCATCTTGTCGGCAAAGTCATGTCAGAGAAAGTTGGCAGACAAACAATAAATGCATTAAGGCAGGCTTTGAAATTTGCACAAAGTTGGCATATAATTGACAAACGAAATTTCAAAAGGAAAGAAACATTTTTCTTACGCGGTTTCACACCTCGAAATTCGACTATAAATAGGTGCATCATTCTTTTATTTCAGATCATCATTTCTTCGAGTTTTCTCTTATTTTATAACATTTGAATGCTTAGTTCTATAATATTTGTGAGGTGTTTTATTCGCATGTATTAAGAAAGTGTGTTTTTTTTGGAAACACAGTGAGTGATGGTACACAGTTAAATATTATAGTTGAAATCTTTTTATTTTACCCATGGTTTTTACCCTAATAATTTTTAGAGATTTTCCACGTAAATCTCGGTATTCAATTTATTCTTTATTTTCATATTAATTATCTCAAATTGTCGCATGTGGGACCAACAAGTGGTATCAAAGAGAGGTTTAAAATTTCTTAAAATTCTGAGTATGCTCTGTGGTTGCAGCCTAGACTGATCTTCTACATCAGAAAAGCTTTTTAAATATTTTTTTATTAAGGTGAGATATTTTTTTCAGTCTACTAAATTGTTGTAGACATAATGGCGGACATGTACGAAATAACTAACTTCAATGGAAGCAATTTTATGCTGTGGAAAATAAAGATACAAGCAGTTTTAAGAAAAGAGAATTGTTTGGCGGCTATTGGAGATAGACCGGTGGAAATTACGGACGATGGAAAGTGGAATGAGATAAATGATAATGATGTTGTCAACTTACACTTAGCTATAGCAGACGAAGTATTGTCAAGTATTTATGAGATAAAAACAGCAAATGTTATCTGTGATACTCTGACAAAGATGTACAAGGTCAAGTCGATGCAGAACATGATTTTCCTAAAGAGAAGGTTTTATACTCTTCGGATGGCAGAATCCTCGTCGATGACTGACCATATCAACACACTAAATACTCTATTTTCCCAACTCACTTCTATGGGGCGTAAAATAGAGGAAAATGAACGTGCAGAACTTCTATTTCAAAGTCTACCAGATTCATATGATCAACTTATCATCAACACAACCAACAAATTCTTATGTGTTCTCTAAAATTCGACGATGTCTTAAATGCGGTTCTCGGAGAAGAAAGCCGGAGCAAGAATAAGGAAGAAAGGTTGGTAACTTCGAAGTAGGCATAGGCTTTGTCGATGATAAGAGGAAGATTTATAGACCGTGATTCCAGTGGGAGCCAAGACGAGTAGATCAAAGTCGAGAAGTAAAAAGAAAAATATTTACTGCTTTAAATGTGGCGGTAAAGGGTACTTCAAGAAAGAGTGTATGGGTATCGAGAAGAGTTCTCAAGAAAATGTGGCCAGTACTTTAGGCAGTGGTGAAATATTATTCAGCGAAGCGGCAACAGTTGCAGAAGGCATGTACAAATTTTGTGACACATGAATTATGGATTCAGGAACGACATGATACATGACGTCTCTGAGAGAATGGTTTGATCACTATGAACCAGTCTCAGGAAGATCTGTATTCATGGGAAATGATCATGCTTTGGAAATCGCTGGGGTCAGTAGTATCAAAATAATAATGTTTGATGACACCATTCGCACCATACATGAGGTACGACATGTGAAATGATTGTCGAAAAATCTTTTGTCCTTGGGGGCAATTGGATCATTTTGGGTGCAAAACCCGTATAAAAAATGAGATCATGAAAATTGTGAAGGGTGTGTTTGTAGTTATGAAGGCGGAAAAAGTATCAGCAAATCTGTATGTACTTTTGAGAGAAACACACAAAGAGGCAGAACTAGCTGTTGCACCAATTGGTCCAGGAGAAGAATTAACAGTGCTATGGCATAGAAAGCTCGGGCATATGTTAGAACGAGGGTTGAAAATTCTCTCAGAACGGAAGCTACTGTCGGGACATACAAAAGTGTCACTACCTTTTTGTGAGTATTGTGTTACCAGTAAACAACACAGATTAAAGTTTCGAACTTCTACTGCCTGAAGCAAAAGCATATTGGAGCTGATTCATTCGAATGTTTGGCAAGCACCTGTTGTATCCTTAGGAGGAGCGAGATACTTTGTCTCGTTCATTGATGATTTCTCTAGAAGATGTTGGGTGTATCCAATCAAGAAGAAATCAGATGTTTTCCAGATCTTCAAAGATTTTAAATCGTGGATTGAACTCGATTCTGAAAATAAAATCAAGTGTTTGAGAACCGACAATGAAGGAGAATATACCATTGATGAGTTTGATGCATTTTGTCAACATCAGGGCATCAAAAGACAATTCACGATGGCTTACACACCTCAACAGACGGGAGTGGTGGAGCGGATGAACAGAACCTTGTTGAACAAAATAAGAGCTATGTTGAGGACAACAAGTCTAGAAAAGTCATTTTGGACGGAAGCAGTCAAAACTGCTTGTTATATTATCAATCGTTCTCCTTCAGTGGCGATTGATCTGAAGACTCCGATGGAGATGGAGACCGGGAAGGCGACTGATTACTCTCATTTGCATATATTTGGAAGTCATGTGTACGTTATGTACAATGAGCAAGAAAGATCAAAGTTGGATTCAAAATCCAGAAAATGTATCTTCTTGGGATATGCTGATGGAATTAAGGGGTTTCGCTTGTGAGATCCTACCCTTCACAAGCTTTTCATCAGCAGGGATGTTATCTTCGAGGAGGATAAAGCAAAAGGAGACAAAGGTACAATGAATTCAGAAACTACTATATTTCAGGTGGAAAATAAGACGGATGAATGTCAAGTTTCTTGTGAAGCAGTACCAGAGCACAAAGAACAAGAATGTGTTGAGTATGAGGTTTCCAATGTGAGACAGTCAACTCGAGACAGAATACCACCAGGTTGACTTTTAGATTATGTCACTGAAAGAAATATTGCATATTGTGTATTATCAGAGGATGGTGAGCCATCGAGTTTCCACGAAGCTACTCAAAGCTCGAATGTATCATTGTGGATGATAGCAATGCAAGAAGAGTTGGAGGCATTAAACAAGAATAAAACTTGAGATCTTGTAACACTATCACGAGAGAGGAAATCCATTGGTAACAGATGGATCTATAAGATCAAGCGTGATGACAATAACCAAGTGGAGCGGTATCGTGCTAGATTGGTGATAAAAAAAAAAGTATGCTAAAAAAGAAGGCATTGACTTCAATGAGATATTTTCTCATGTGGTTCGGCTTACAATAATCAGAGTAGTGTTGACATTGTGTGCGGTGTTTGACCTATATCTAGAACAACTAGATGTGAAAAAAAACATTTCTTTATAGAGATCTTGAAGAAGAAATCTATATGCTTCAGCCAGAAGGTTTTGCGGAAAAAGGCAAAGAGAACTTGGTTTGCAAGTTGAACAAATCTATGTACTGTCTCAAATAGGCGCCGAGGTGTTGATACAAGAGATTTGATTCCTATGTCACGAGCTTTGGATACAACAGACTGAGTGCTGACCCTTGTACGTATTTCAAGAGGTCTGGTGATGATTATATCATTTTGCTGTTGTATGTGGACGACATGTTGGTAGCAAGCTTTAACAAAGATTAGGTTAATGGATTGAAAGCACAATTGACTACAGTAAGAAATGGCAGTACAAAAGTGTGTAAACTATCAAAACGAGTCAAAGTGGATCCTTTTTCAAACCTGCTCCCATTTCGAGACAAGAGATAGAATTTGATATGAAGGACTTAGGACCAGCAATCAAGATTTTAGGAATGCAAGTTCACCGAGACTGAAGTAACAGAAAGATTTGGCTTTCTCAGAAAAATTATTTGGAAAAAATTTTGCAACGCTCCTAAAAGCAAGATAGTAAGCCAATTTTGACCTCTCTTTCTGTTAACTTCAAGTTATCCTCCGAGACGTGTTCTAGCAGTGAAGCAGAGAGGATAGAGATATCTCGAGTATCATATGCATCAGCAGTGGGAAGTTTGATGTTTGCCATGATCTGTACAAGACCGGACATTGCTCAAGCAGTGGGAGCAGTTAGTCGGTATATGGCGAATCCTGGACGAGAGCATTGGAGCACTGTTAAGAGGATCTTTAGATGTATTAAGGGTACCTCAAATGCTGCATTATGTTATGAAGAATCAGATTTTACACTCAGGGACTATGTCGATTCAGATTATGCAGGTGATCCTGATAAGAGGAAAGCTACCACTGGTTATGTGTTTACACTTGCAGGGGGAGCAGTAAGCTGAGTTTCAAAACTATAAACAGCTGTGACGTTATCTTCAACGGAGGCAGAATACATGGCAGCTACTCAAGCTTGCAAGAAAGCAATATGGATTAAAAGGTTATTGGAGAAGATTTGGCACAAACAAGAAAATGTTCATTTGTTTTGTGATAGTCAGAGTGTCTTGTACATCACAAAGAATGCAGCCTTTCATTCCAGGACGAAACACATTGGAGTCCAATTTCACTTTGTTCGAAAAGTAGTAGTAGAAGAAAGTGTGGATATGCAAAATATCCATACAAAAGATAACATAGCTGATGTTTTGACCAGGCCAGTGAACACATATAAGTTTGAGTGGTGTAGATCTTCAAGTGGTCTAGCAGAAACGTAAGCAGCATGTAATGAAAAGATTGAAAGGATGTGTGGAGATGTGTTTGATTCTCAATCAAATCTCCAAGTGGGAGAAATGATGGCAAAGTCATGTCAAAGAAAGTTGACAGACAAACAATAAATGCATTAAGGTAGGCTTTGAAATTTGCATGATGTTGGCAGATTATCGACAAACGAAATTTCAAAAGGAAAGACAAGTTTTTTTACGCGGTTTCACGACTCGAAATTCGACTATAAATAGGTGACTCATTCTTTCATTTTAGATCATCCATTCTTCGAGTTTTCTCTCATCTTATAGCATTTGAGTGCTTAGTTCTATAATATGTGTAAGGTATTTTGTTCTCCTGTATTAAGTGAGTGTGTTATCTATGGAAACACAGTGAGTGGTTGTACACTGTAAAATATTATAGTGGAAATCTTTTCATCTTGTCTGTGGTTTTTACTATAATAATTTTTAGGGATTTTTCACGTAAATCTCGGTGTCCAATTTATTATTTATTTTTATATTTATTATCTCAAATTTCCGTATGTGGGACCAACACATCCTTCTATAGCCAATTCACTGGGATTTTATACGTTTGCAATAACTGTCGTGTCACGTCCATCATGAACAACCCTCTCCTTGGTTAACTTTTAGCACCATGCACTTTAATTTATGTGTTCTCCTATCTCTGTCATGCTCCACGCAGATTCTTCCATCGTGCTTACTACCGCATAAGACCAATCTATCCCAAGAAAGTTCTCCCAACCAAAGACAAGGTACATTTCACATCGTTGTCGTATCGATGAGGTTTTTTACATATAATTTGTTTTGTATGAATTTAAGGTGTTTGTGAATATGCTTCAGTGAGTTATTTACTAGTACATGAATTAACCAAACTTCAACACTGTTAAGTACACTTTGAGCGCTTATATTCTCGTCTTATTTGATATCATATTGTTTGTTTCCGAGCATAATTGTGTTTTGGTAGTTGTTTAGTGTCGATTGCATGTATCAAGGTAACACTTGCATTTTTGGTAAAAAAATGCGTGAAATGGAAGGGAAACAATTTACTATGGAATGAAAGAAAAGTTTGTGGCAAAAAGTACAACACACTAGCTGTTGGAAATTTCTTGAATTAGAGCCTAATGTATAGTACACGCACTGATTTATAAGCGCACCCGTGCTTGCCTACGAAAAAATCATGAAGACAACCAGGAAGCTCAACACACTTGCGCTATGTAGATGAAAATCTC
Organism: Primulina huaijiensis; assembly: GCF_012295235.1. Lineage (NCBI taxonomy): Eukaryota > Viridiplantae > Streptophyta > Magnoliopsida > Lamiales > Gesneriaceae > Primulina > Primulina huaijiensis. The sequence continues at coordinate 20,332,402 of NC_133307.1, forward strand.
ATTCATGACAATGAACCCACGCTACATGTCACAAAAAACAAGGAAAGATCAATTCGAGGGTTTTAAAAACCAAACCCTAGCCGATTTTTGCACACATTCGGAGAGAGGATATTCGATCATATTTTGAATAGAAGGACAAAGAGACGAAATGGCGGCACACGAGGGCAAAAAATTTCCACATGAGGAAGAAGACAATCCATCCGGGTACTGAAGAGCTCATTCCAAATCCTGTTTTAATCACTTTTCCCTTGAATTTTTATGACGTTTGAGAACATGCTTTGGTGTTTTATTTTTTTCATCATGAACTAACTCTTTGATTCTAAAAGAACGATGTAGCTTGTCTTGAAACTATGTTTTGGATTGATTGATTCTTATATTTTGGTTTTTCTAATTTATTTATGTTTCCCTTATTTGATTGCATTCAATTAATCGAACATTTATTGAATTGTTATATTTATTTGAGATCTAGTGCTCAAAATAAGAGGCGTTGAGTAGGATTGTATGAAAATACAACATAGAAATTTATAAAGTTCGGGAGACCTATAATTCCATTGAATTGCTTTGAAGAATCATTGTGTAAAATAAATTATTTGATAATTCATCTCTGGTAGGGATATCGAGATTGATATTGAATAATAACTTTTACTCGACACTTTGGAGAAAAAGTGGGTAACAAATATAGATTCTTAGTTAATAAACTAGAAAAATTCATTAAATAATAATTAAGAAAAACAAGACCTAGTAGATGGTCAAGTGAAATCACACAACAAGTCTTTGGCGGCGCTACCGATGACTGATTTAATTTAGTTTACACTGATATTTTTACCGAGTGATATTGATTTTAATTTAGAGCTATTTTTTATTTTTTTATATTATTGATTTAGTTATGTTTTTCTCTGTGTTTACAGTTTATGCGAAGATCTCAATGTCTTAACTTGCTAATCTTTGATCCGGAGATACAAAGAACTGCTAAAAGATTAAGAAAAGTGAGGAGAAGAGAACTTAATAGGATCGATTAGGGGGATCATCATTGAGCTACAATAGTTCGGTTCTTGAAATATTGAACAACGATGAATTAAATCGAGTTTGGTTTTAAAACAAAGTGGAAGAAACTCAAAATAATCTTTCATATAGATCTATTAAACATTTTGTAAAGCATTTAAAATATATGAAAGTTGAATGAGTAAAAATATTTTGGTTGAAGCATTCTATCAAATATTTGTTATGCAATATTTTAGTATTTGAAGAACACATAAAATGCTTCAACAATGCATATTTAAAAACAGTGGAAATGATAAGTAAATGCAATAAATAAATAGACACGAATTTGTTTATGGATGTTCGGAGATTAACAACCTCTATGTGACCCCTTCTTCCCCTTGGGAAAGATATACTAGAAGAATTTGATTTATACAACACCTTGTACAAACCCATTTCAACTTAGGACTTATCTGTTGCCTAATTGAAACTCCTAGCACACTCTCGATTGTAGGCTGCAACTTCACAATCATCATAATGTTTAACGTCTCTTATGCAAAGACTACAAACACAATCTTTAATGTCTTTGTGTGAAGTTCAACTCTCTTGTATATGTGTGAGTGATTGTGTGTGAAGGTTTTATCATTTACATTGTACATCTCAAATGTATCCTCACACAAGGGCTTGAGCTCTAAACTAGCATATTTCTACATGCTAACTACTCATGCTTTGAATCTCCTTCAAAAAGCTCTTGTTTGATATTCAATATGTTGTATTTATAGGTCCCAACAATGATATATACGTTAGACACAAGAATATGACCGTTTGAAAAGTTTCTGTATTGTTTCTGAAATTGCAACGGTCAAATTCGTCTTGCTGGACATTTTCCCTAGTTTAAACTGGTCATTCAGTGGTTAGTCAACGGTTGAGTCAGCGGTTGAAACTGAACTCGTCAGCAGCTCAATCTGGTGTGCTGAAATCAGCCTTGTAGATTTCAGTTTGTGCAGAACTAGTAGCTTCATAGTCCTTTATTAGCATCTTAAACTTCGATTCTGTGACGTCCAAAAGTCAACCTACGTAAACCACATGCGTGCAAATGAATTAAATTACGTAATTGTTTTATTTATTTAATTTTAAATGCTTGCATGATGCATATTATATGATTAAAGATATGATGACATGATTAAATGATTATATGTCATAATTTCATGAGAATTGTAGATTTTATCCGAATATTCGATAATAGGCTAAGGAAAAGAGATTGGGGACGACCAAGAGAAAATAAATATTTTTCAATAAATATTTTCAAGGCTTATTAATATGATTAAATTTTTCTAAAAATGATAGAGTTCAAATTATTTTACGAGACGAGCTTGATTTTATCCGAGAAGCCGGTTTTAGGCAAACGAGGGACTTTTAAAATATATAATGCATTATTTTTGAAAATTAATTTTTATAAACTTTTATTTTTCAATTAAATTGATGTTATTGAGCCCAATTTACCTAGGATAAGTATGTCCAATTGCTCATAGACTTGAAAGCCCAAAACCCAAGCCCGTTATCATGCAAATTAAAATCTATAAAATAGAAACCTAGGCTTTCAAAGCACCATATCAGACGATCCTCACACACAATACACACACTAAATTTCGAAAATCTTATGGGAAGAAAACAAGGAGTCTGCATCACTCGTTCGTTCTTCCTCGCACCCCACGTTGACGATCGTATTTTCGAGCGTTTTAAAACGCAAAGACACGTTTCTAAATCCTTTGACACATCATTCGAACAATATTATGCATGTTTTTGATTAAGTTTGCATGAAAAATATTTACGTTCGATGGGTTTAATGATATAACGATTATTTTCAAAGTTCTAATGTTTTTACGCTTGTTTCTTTAACGCTATTATTCCTAAGGACACGCTGCCAATAGGAGGTGTTTAAGGGACGAGAAAAGAGTCGTCGAGAGATAAAATATGTGCTGAAAATCGAGCTTGGCCGAGATAGGAGAGTCCTAGGGTTTCCTAGTATAATCGATGGGAAGATGGCTCGGCTATGTGGCTTGGCACCATGCGGCTTGGCTAGGGGTCTTGAGGGTCATGGTTCAGGGTCTGGTAGGGTCCTAGCCCTGGTTTGTCGATAGGGAAGAGTCCATGCGATGCGCGATCGGTTGTTGCGTGAGGGTCAGGGCTTGACTAGGGTGGTCTAGGCTAGGTCTGAGCGTTGTCCAGTGAGGGTCAGGAGGGTTCGGGCTCGAGTGGTGGCTCGGGTGAAGAGTCCTTGTCGAGTTGGAATCCTAGTTGCAAATCTCGACAGGGGCTCATGCTAGAACTGGTGGCGTGGGCTAGGAGCTAATTAAATGGGTTAGGGTCCCTAGGTGGTATGGTCAGGGGTTGGCTCGAGGTGGCTTGGGTTGGTTCGAGAAAAACGAAAGATGGTCCGATGGAACTAGCTTAGTTTCGAGTTAGGGCTAGGAGAAAAGAAAAGGTCGAGCCATGATCCACGAGGGTCACGATGGTGGTTTAGGTACAAAAAGTCTATGTTTAAAGTTTGGAAGAAAATATTAAAGTTTGAATTAATTCGGGAAATAAACGCTTTGCGAATTAGTAAATAGGAAATAAAATCAAAAGCCTCGAATTTAAGTTAAATAAAAATATTAAAAATTTAATTTAAGCTCAAATAATTATTTGGGATGGTCTAGAGTCAATGAAAAAATAAAAGTCAAAATTGAGAAATTTTACATATAGGGACAAAACGGTCATTTTACACTTGGGTAGTACGAAAAAGGGTTGGCAGCGTCCCGAAGATGTTTTGAAATATGTGAATTGACTGTGAGAAAGAAGATATGATATATGATTTTTGAGAATATCGTTAGGGAAAAGGCCTCGGAGGGAACCCATTTACGAGAAAATGCCTCAGAAGGAGTCCAACGATCATATTTCCATTTTACGTCGGTGCCTAGTGCCCGTCTCCATGCGCAATGGTGAGCTAAGACTAATCAGCCGACCGAGGATAAAAGACTAATCACTTTCAAGGATCAAACTTAACCCAAAATGGTAAATGATTGACAGCTTTACGATTTTACGATTTCACGATTTATGATTACAAGCTTATTTTTAATAAAACTATGATTTTAAGGCATGTGATTGTATATGTATTATTTGCTACTCATGTTTAGGACGTGCTGAGTCATTAGACTCACTAGGTTTGAATGCTGCAGGTCATGATGTTAGTGAGAGAGGCGCTGACGCTTGAGTGGATCGAGGCAGACTGTACACTGTCGAAGGACTTTATTTTCCGCATTAGCTTGATAGTCAGAGTTTTAAAAGATTTTTGTTAATGATTTATTCGAAATATTTTAATGTTTATTTTGAAGTTAGTTTGATCAAGTTAAAAGGTGGAAGTCGAAATTTTGTTAATTAACGATTTAGGGATTTTTATGCACTTGAGATTTTAAATGTTAAATTTTTTTGATTTATGAAAATGTTAAGTTATATATACACTAAAGTAAAAAAGGTAGGGGACGTTTCAGATTCAGACTTTGACTTCTGAAGATGATTTGTAGATCATTGTCTTATCTTTCCAACGCATACTAAATTGCTTCATTTGAATAACCGAACTGAGAGATATGACCAAAATACCGCAACTGCTGATACCCAACTGATTGTTGTTTTCGTGCAATCAGTTTGATCATTCAACGAATGGTTTGTCCTAGATAATATCCGATTTTGCTCAACTGACGTAAATACAACTTGTTTCAAATTGAGTTTTCTGATCGGTCAAGTTGACGGATTGTCATTTGAATCATCCATATGAGAGATATAATCAAAAAATCGAAGCTCGCCAGAAATTGAGTTTTTAAACTCAGTTTCAGTTTCTTTCTTGTGTTAATAACTTCACACTTGGATAAATATATTAGAAACATAATAACAAGTTTTGTTAACATCAAATTCAGGATTGCTGCAAACATGAAATGTTCCAACAGAACTTAAGAAGTTCGTTGAGTTCGAGCAAATTTATGAAGCATGGGGGAATTTGATGCGGCTGCTGGAGGAACAATCTTTGCAAAACTCCTGGGCAAGCCTATGATATGTTGGAGCAAATGACAAGTAGCAGTTTTTCAATGGCCTTCAAAGAGATCCATATTGAAGAAGCCTATTGGACTTTATGGGGTAGATCCTATCATGTCACTCACTGCTCAGGTGTCTGCACTTAATACACAAATAGAAATGATGAACAAAGGAAGTCAATCAACCTCTGAAGCAGCTGCAGTACTTATTGAGGAATATAATAGGAAGGAGGAGGCTCAATATGTCAACAACACCGGTTTTGGAGGCTATTGAGGTAATCCTTTGCCTAATCAATATCACCCTGATTTGTGTAATCATGAAAATTTTTTGTATGACAGATAAAATATGTTGAATACTCTTTCAGGGTTCAATAAAAAAAGTGAGGGTAGGCCATCTTTGGAAGTTTTGTTGAGTATTTTTTGTGTCTGATGCATCAAAAAGATGAGTCCATGTTGGGCATATTGAGACTCATATGAGCAATATGAGTGCTACTATGAAGTCTTTGGAGGTTTAAATTGGAACAACTTGCAAAATCTATGAGTACCCAGCAGATATGGGCGTTTCCCAGCAATACAGATGTGAATAATAAGGAGCAGTTCAATGTTATTATGCTGAGAGGTGAAGATGAAGTTGGTCAAGACACAAAAAAAAAAAATGAGTGATGAAAATAAATGTAAGACATTGAAGGTACCAGATGATCAGTCAAAAAGGGAACTCACGACGAAATATTATACATCGGTTGACACACCTGATATTCTTAAATCCCATACGTCGTTCCTTTAGCGTTTCCAAAAGAAAGGATTTGATGCTCAATTTTCTAAGTTCCTGGAGGTCTTCAAGAAGATTCAAATCAATATCACCTTTACTGAACCATTGGAGAAAATGCTGAGTTATGCTAAGTTTATGAAGAAAATTTTGTCAAAAAAGAAGAATTTTACAGATTTTGAGAACGTGCCTGAAAAATTTAGTGTGGTCATACAAAGGAAGCTTCCACAAAAGCTTAAGGAACCTGCGAGTTTTGTTTTTCCATGTGCAGTAGGAGGTCAATATGTGGGAAGCGCACTTTGTGATCTTGGGACAAGTGTGAATATGATGTCTATTTGCCTATACAAGAAAATTGGTTGAACCCTTCAGTACTCACCAATACAGATTTTGGATTTTCCAAACATTCCTTTATCACTTCCCTAATTGATGTCATCATCAGTTTACCCAATTCTTTCAGTTTCTTGTTTAACATAAATTTCAAACTGACAACAATATTTGTAGGTGCTTCTGATATGTTTTGATGAGCATCTCCTCCCTTCATAGTATCTTCCTCCGGCCGACTCACCTTATCATGAACTGATCTTCCACCAGATCCTCCAAGTTCCTCTATCTCATGGACTTCCTCCTCTTGTGATTGAGTCTTCATTTCATCGTTCTCGGCGTTTCTTTTTTTTTTTCTTGGCGGAATCAGTTCCACTGCACACGCCAAACTTTTTGAATAGAAAATTTGCGAAGACGTGCCAAGCACGAAATTGTATTAAATACGTGAAATCTGGCTTATAAAACAAATTATGCAAGTCTTGAATCAGATATTAGTTCTAGCTCTCTCGGTAAAGCGAAAAAATTAGGAAATTAAATTAGAAAAACGAAAAAGACTGGAAAGAACATTAATAAATAATGATCAAATTAATTATGTTATTATGAATTGAAATTGTTGTGAAAAAGTAAAAATTTACGGTAAAAAAGTAAAAATCTCAAACTCTCAAAATTATCACACTACACACTTTATAATATTTTTCTCTCAACTCAATTGTGATTTTCTTCACAAATGAGAGATCTATTTATAGAAAATTTTTACAAATAATCCAAAAATAAAATACATCATTACCTACATCATCACACACTAATTTTCAATATTCAACACCTAATTTTACCTAATTTTCAACATTCAACATTCACATTTTCAACACAAATATTTAACACATTTTTAAATAATTTTTCAACACTCCCCCTTGTGATGATGATCATAATGATTGTATACATTACGTGTTTTTATACTGCCTCGTTAAAAACCTTACTAGGAAAAACCCATTGGGATAAAAACCATAGTAAGGGAAAAAGAGTGCAGTCACGTAAACTCCCCCTCATGTTGACACGAACAATTCTTCACAAATTTCGTAGATTGCGCATCCCAATATTATATATGTGCTTTCTGAATATTGTCGTAGGAAGTGCCTTTGTGAAGAGATCTGATGAGTTTTCACTTGATTGAATGTGACGAACATCAATACATTTATTCTTCTCAAGCTCCTTGGTGAATGCGAAGAACTTAGGAGGAATATGTTTAGTTCTGTCGCTTTTTATGTATCCTTCTTTCATTTGAGCAACACATGCAGCATTATCTTCATATAGTATCACAGGCTTCTCGTCGAATGATAATCCGCATGAGATTTGGATATGTTGAGTCATTGATTTTAACCACACACATTCACGGCTTGCTTCATGTAGTGCAATAATCTCGGCATGATTTGATGAAGTTGTTACAAGTGTTTGTTTCTGTGAACGCCAAGAAATTGCAGTGCCTCCACGAGTAAATACATATCCAGTTTGAGAACGTGCTTTGTGTGGATCAGATAAGTATCCAGCATCGGCATAACCAATTATACTTGGATTAGCATCTTTTGAATACAAAAGTCCCAAGTCTGTCGTTCCTCGTAGATAACGGAATATATGTTTAATTCCGTTCCAATGTCTCTTTGTTGGATATGTGCTAAATCTTGCCAATAAATTTACGGCAAAAGATATATCAGGCCTTGTACAATTTGTAAGATACATAAGGGCACCGATAGCACTTAGATATGGTACTTCTGGACCAAGAATATCTTCATCATCTTCACATGGACGGAATGGATCCTTTTCTATGTTTAATGATCTAACAACCATTGGAGTACTTAAAGGATTTGATTTGTCCATATTAAAACGTTTAAGGATCTTTTCTGTATAATTTGTCTGGTGAACAAATATTCCACATTCTTTTTGTTCAATTTGTAAACCCAGACAATACTTGGTTTTTCCAAGATCCTTCATTTCAAATTCTTCTTTCAAGTATGACACAACTTCTTGAATTTCCTTATTTGTTCCAATGATGTTTAAATCATCAACATATACAGCAATAATTACGCATCCGGATGTTGTTTTCTTAATGAAAACACAAGGGCATATTGAATTATTTACATATCCCTTTTTCATCAAGTGATCACTTAGCCTATTATACCACATTCTGCCGGATTGCTTCAACCCATATAATGATCTTAGTAATTTCACAGAATAACATTCTCTGGGTTTTGAACTTTGTGCTTCAGGCATCTTAAATCCTTCAGGGATTTTCATATATATATTACTATCAAGTGATCCATATAAGTAGGCTGTAACAACATCCATAAGACGCATTTCTAAATTTTCAGATACTGCCAAGCTAATCAAATACCGAAACGTAATTGCATCCATCACAGGAGAATACGTTTCTTCATAATCAATTCCAGGCCTTTGAGAAAAACCTTGTGCAACAAGTCGAGCTTTATATCTTACTATTTCATTTTTCTCATTTCGCTTTCGAATAAAAACCCATTTGTATCCAACAGGTTTTACACCTTCAGGTGTAAGGACTATAGGTCCAAAAACATTACGTTTATTTAGCGAATCCAATTCAACCTGGATGGCATCTTTCCATTTTATCCAATCCTGCCGATTTTTACATTCACCAAAAGATTTTGGTTCATGATCTTCATTATCATTTATGATGTCGATTGCCACATTATAAGAAAATATATCATCAATTTCTTCTATATCTTTTCGGTTCCATATTTTTCCAGTATTAATATAATTGATAGAGATTTCATGATTCTCGTCAGTTTGTGGTTCTGACAAAACATTTTCATCATCATGTGTTTCTTCAGGAACATCATTCTCTATTTTGTGATCATTATGTGTTTCTTCAGGAACATCATTCTCTATTTTGTGATCATTGTGTTTCTCTATGAATTTTCTTTTTCGAGGATTTTTATCCTTGGAACCAACTGGCCTTCCACGCTTCAGGCGTTTAATGACATCATGACTATCTTCAATTTGTTTCTTCGGAATTTCAATTCGAGCAGGGGCATTTGCAGCATGTATATATGATTTAGTTACCCCTTTTGTGTCTGCAAATGCATCTGGTATTTGATTTGCTATTCTTTGCAAGTGCACAATTTGCTGTACATCTTTTTCACATTGTTTTGTTCTTGGATCCAGATGTAACAATGATGATACATACCATGTAATTTCTTTTTCGGTATGTTTCTGTTCTCCCCCTAACATTGGGAAGATTTCCTCATTAAAATGACAATCAGCAAAACGTGCTGTGAACACGTCGCCTGTCTGTGGTTCAAGATATCGAATGATCGATGGACTATCATAACCAATATAAATTCCAATCTTTCTTTGAGGTCCCATTTTCTTTCGTTGAGGTGGTGCAATAGGCACATACACCATACATCCAAAAATTCTCAGATGAGAAATGTCTGGTTCTTTACCAAATGCAAGCTGCAATGGGGAGTATTTATGATATGCACTTGGTCTGATGCGAATTAATGAAGCAGCATGTAAAATTGCATGTCCCCATATAGAAATAGGGAGCTTTGTTTTCATAATCATTGGTCTAGCAATCATTTGCAGACGTTTAATCAATGATTCAGCCAATCCATTTTGAGTATGTACATGAGCAACAGGATGCTCAACAATGATTCCCATAGACATACAATAATCATTGAAAGTCTGGGAAGTAAATTCACCAGCATTATCAAGTCTAATTTTCTTGATTGTATAATCGGGAAATTGATTCCTCAATTTTATTATTTGAGCAAGTAATCTTGCAAATGCAACATTTCGAGTTGACAATAAACATACATGTGACCATCTGCTGGAGGCATCAATCAATACCATAAAGTATCTGAATGGTCCACATGGTGGATGGATTGGTCCACAAATATCACCCTGAATACGTTCAAGAAACATTGGTGATTCAGTTTGGATTTTGGCTGGTGATGGTCTTATAATAAGTTTTCCAAGAGAACATGCTTTACATTGAAACTTATTATTCTGAAAGATCTTCTGGTCTTTCAATGGATGACCATGTGTATTTTCTATAATTCTTCGCATCATTGTTGAACCAGGATGTCCTAATCGATCATGCCAATTGGTTAATATTGAAGAATTATCAATTACCATGTTTGATTCAATGGGACGTATATGTGTATAATGCAATCCAGTAGGGAGCATTGGTAGTTTTTCAATCACATATTTCTTTCCTGATTTATATGTGGTAAGACACATATATTTCTCATTCCCTTCATTCATTGTTTGAGTATCATACCCATGGGAATATATATCATTAAAACTCAACAAATTTCTTTTCGATTGTGGTGAATATAAAGCATCATTGATCAAAAATTTTGTACCATTAGGTAACAAAAATTGTGCTTTACCACATCCTTTAATCAAGTCTACAGGACCTGATATTGTATTCACCGTTGTTTTTGTTGGTTTTAGTTCCAAGAAATATCTTTTATCTCGGAGGATAGTGTGCGTTGTACCACTATCGGGTATGCAAACTTCAGCTTTGCTCATAGCATTTTCCATATTTGAACTTCAAAAAATATGCAATGAAAAAAAATTAATGACAATACATATTTAAATATAACACATATCATAATTGTACAATAAAACATTATCATATAAATACATGAAAAATAAATTATTGTACATTTATATTCTACCACTATATTGTTCATTTTCAGAGAAATCATTGAGAAAATCTGCAGCATCAATATTGTTCATTTCTATCCCACCAACATATTGATCATTTCCAGAGAAATCATTCATAAAATCAGCAGCATCAAAATGAGTTGAATCACTCAAACGGTCACTTCGCTCAGTGAAGTTGGTCTCCTTTTCTTTCCCCTTTATCGATTCTTTATAAAGTTTGCAAAGATGCTCAGGGGCTCGACAAATACGAGACCAATGTCCTGGAGTACCGCATCTGAAACAAGAACTTTCAAATCTTTTCGAGTGATTTTCATTAACACTCATGTTTTCTTGATGCCTTTTCTGTGGATGGTTTGGGACGTTATTTTGAGATGAGTTATAGAAATAACTATCTCGATTATTTTCAAAACCACGGCCGCGTCCACGACCACGACCACTTCCTCGTCCACGTCCACGTCCACGACCTCGACCTCGACCTCGACCTCGACCAAAACTTTGTCTTTGAATTTGATTTTGGTTTCCAGGTTTAAATTCATTTTTACTTACAGCATTTACTTCTGGAAATGCTGTTGATCCAGTGGGTCGGGACTGATGATTTCTCATTAATAGCTCGTTGTTCTTTTCCGCCACAAGAAGACAGGCGATGAGTTCAGAATATCTCGCAAATCCACGCACTCTATATTGTTGCTGTAGTGTTATATTTGATGCGTGAAACGTGGAAAATGTTTTTTCAAGCATTTCCGATTCTGTAACCTCATGTCCACAAAATTTTAACTGCGAGATTATTCTATACATCGCTGAATTGTAATCACTGACTTTTTTAAAGTCTTGGAATCTTAACATATTCCATTCATCACGGGCGGTCGGAAGTATAACTTCCCTTATATGTTCAAATCTCTCTTTTAATCCTTTCCACAGAGCCATGGGATCTTTTTCGATGAGATATTCACATTTTAAACCTTCATCAAGGTGTCGTCGTAAAAATATTATAGCTTTTGCTTTTTCTTGTGATGAAGATATACCATTTTCTTTAATGGTCTCGCTTAGACCCAATGACTCAAGATGCATTTCTACATCAAGAGTCCATGGCATATAGTTTTTCCCAGTAATATCAAGAGCGATGAATTCGAGCTTTGCCAAGTTTGCCATGGTGGTACTAAAAATTACGATGCATTTTATTAGTTAATGAATATTGCAATACAAAGTAATGGATAAACAACAAGTACAAGTATTCGTAAAAATAAAGAAAACACACGAGGAGGATATTCTCCGATAAATACAAGACTGGTGAGTATGATAACCAAAATAATTAAAAATAACCTCGTGAAAGCCATCTTCTTTTTTTCTTCGAAAATTTGATGAAGAATAATTTTTAGAGAAGAAGAGAAAGTTGGAGTGATTGAATGTATTTGTGAGATTGTATTTATAGAGCAAAAACTAGCCGTTTTGTTACCGTTTATTACCGTTGGTGTATAAGAAAATAAATGTATGTATTTGTATAATTTTATGGTAATAATATGGTGTATATAATATTAGTCATATTTAAATAATTATGTATATCATATCACATTATTATAATTAGGTGTCATAAGTTATTTTGTTTAAAAAACCTTATAGGCTTTTATACTTGTCGTATCCCTTACCGGGAGTGTGGGATGTCGTCTTAACATCCTCCCAGGATTTATAACAAGTTTTTGAAAAAATTATTTTTATTATTTCTAACAATAACATTATATTATATATTACATATATAAACAATAAATAAATAACAGTAAAATAAATATTATTACTTTTGTTACCTTTTTCTTCTGTTCGGAGCTTGGAAAAATATGGAGGACTTTTAGAGCTTCGTGCTGATAACGTGTTGTGAAAAAGTAAAAATTTACGGTAAAAAAGTAAAAATCTCAAACTCTCAAAATTATCACACTACACACTTTATAATATTTTTCTCTCAACTCAATTGTGATTTTCTTCACAAATGAGAGATCTATTTATAGAAAATTTTTACAAATAATCCAAAAATAAAATACATCATTACCTACATCATCACACACTAATTTTCAATATTCAACACCTAATTTTACCTAATTTTCAACATTCAACATTCACATTTTCAACACAAATATTTAACACATTTTTAAATAATTNCACATTCACATTTTCAACACAAATATTTAACACATTTTTAAATAATTTTTCAACAGAAATAAATATTTCTTACTAAAGAAAAAATACGAAAGTTGAAGGAAAATACACATAAATTAGAAGTTTGAAAAATGTCAAAAGATTAAATTGGAAATAAATAACTAATATTGAACTAAAATTGAAAACATTTGCAAAGAGAGATTAAATTGCTATCTACCTTTGGTCTTTCATGCCAATTGCCATACCAAATTATCAGGGCATTTAAATTGCTAACTTCCCTCTACATTTTTTTCTAAAAAATGACATATGCTTGTTAAAAATATGTAACGCAACATATTGAATTATGCTATTTTAACAAATTAATGCTATTTTTAAAATAAATATGGAGAGAGGTCTTTTTTAAAAATTTCCTAACTAAGATGCTATTTCCCATAATATCATTATTTAAAAAATAAAAGCAAAGTAAGAACTCACACAAAATTTTGATTTTAAAAAATTAATCTAAAATTAATATATATTTTACAAAAATTAAATATATAAATTTATATTTTAGATTAACAAAAATTTAATAAATATAAATTTATATTAAAATCTAATCTAAATGCGCTCAATGTGTTCCCTACCAAGTTGAACTAGTTAATCAAGCGTAAAAATGTTTAACTGGTTAATTAATTATAATATTAGTAACTAATAAGAGTCATTTAGTCATAATTTAATTGGTTATTTGATTGTAATAGTCAACAATTTTCGTATTGAATTTATCAATCTTTCGTCATTAACGGTCTCTCCACCGGCGGCCACCTCCATGGATCTAACCCTAATCGACAAATCCGCCAGTATTTTCGTCACCGGACACCGTGGTCTGGTGGGATCCGCTGTGGTTCGCAAGCTCCGTTCTCTGGGATACGCCAATCTCCTCCTTCGAGCCCACTCGGAACTCGACCTCACATCCCAATCCTCGGTAGACGCCTTCTTCGCCGCTCACAAACCCAACTACGTCATTTTGGCAGCCGCAAAAGTCGGCGGAATCCACGCAAACAACACCTACCCTGCAGACTTCATCACCATCAACCTCCAAATCCAGACTAACGTCATCACCTCCGCCTTCAAACACAAGACTATTAAACTCCTCTTCCTCGGATCGTCCTGCATCTACCCCAAATTCGCCCCGCAGCCCATATCGGAATCCGCCCTATTAACCGCTCCGTTAGAGCCCACCAACGAATGGTACGCCATCGCCAAGATCGCAGGAATCAAAATGTGCCAGGCATTTTGCATTCAGCATTCCTTCAATGCAATCTCCGCCATGCCAACAAACTTATATGGGCCCAACGATAATTTTCACCCTGAAAACTCGCACGTATTGCCGGCGTTGCTGCGCAGGTTCCACGAAGCAAAAGCAAACAATGTGGGTGAAGTAGTGGTTTGGGGGAGTGGGACACCATTGCGGGAGTTCTTGCACGTGGATGATTTGGCTGATGCGCTAGTCTTTATGATGGAAAGGTATAGTGGATTGGAGCACTTGAATGTGGGAAGTGGAAAGGAAGTTAGCATAAAGGAACTTGCAGAATTGGTCAAGGAAGTTGTGGGATACGAAGGGAAGATTGTTTGGGATTCGAGTAAACCTGATGGCACCCCTAGGAAGCTTATGGATAGCTCCAAGCTCGCAAGTTTGGGGTGGGAGCCGAAGATCTCGCTTAAACAAGGACTTGAAGACACGTATAGATGGTACTTGGAGAATGTTGTGGCGCAGCAATAGAGGCTCCGTTGATTATTGGCAATAGTGGCTCTGTTGATTATAGTCTTGGGGATGAGCGCATCTATTTTCGACTGAACACTATATTGTTAAAGGAAACCATTATTCCCTGTTAAGAAATTGAAAAATGTTATGTTGTATTAGTGTCAATGTATCATGAAGATAGATGGTGTTGGCCATTTTTTTTATTCCACCGTTGAGATTGTTAGTTCCATCTTTTTGATTTGCGATGTGATGGTACACGATTCTTAAGGATCATATGCACTCTTGAACTTTGGTATGTTTCTGGGATGAAGTTTTCTGTGGTTGTTGCATTATATGGTCTTTGGTTTGCTTAGTGAATTCGTCTAGATCTTAGTCGTTTTCTTATTCGGTCTTCTAACCTATGCTTGTTTCTGAGATTGAATACCATTTTCGGTGGGGAGATTGAATGCCTTACTGCTGATAATTTCTATATTGATTGACTAGTGTCAGAGACTCAGAGTAACGAAATGGTTATCATACTAGGTAGCAAATAAGGGTCTTTTCGGTTAAAGTAACAATCTTGGATGTCTTACCAGGGTATTGTCGTTGAATGCGAGGATATACATCTAGAATCAGCAGAAATGATTATTTCCTTGAACTTGTTAATGCATTAGAAATGCAGTGATGCACAATATGTAGGTGGAAGTTGAAACATAGGGACTTAAAATTTTCCTATCTGTCAGTAGAGAGATATGGAGGTTGTGGTAACGATTTGAAAGCTCTGGTTTGGTGTCTACTGTGTGTGGGAAACCTTCATTGGCATATTCCAAGAAAGTTCACACAATGTGAGTTCACATTTATTTGAGGAGCATAGTGACTCATGAACGAGTTAATTTGGTCAATAAAATTTATAATATAGTTATTATTTTTTCATGGGGATTATCGCCCCTTCGTGATCCAACAAGCTTTTCACCTAGGGATGTAAATGAACCAAACCGTTTGCGAGTTATTCGAAGCTCGGCTCGATAAAAGCTCGTTTGAGTTTGTTTGTTAATCATATCAAACCAAGCTCAAGCTCGATTTCGAGCTCGAAAATTAATCAAACCAAGATCAAACTTAAGGATATCCGGCTCGTGAGCTCACAAATATGTTCGATAATGGGCTCACGAGCTCAGCTTGTTTAGGTGGCTCGTAAGCTCGATCTCGAGTTCGACTCGTTTAGGTGGCTCGTAAACTCGAACTTTACTCATTTGTTGAGTTGACGAATAAAAATATTAGTACTAATGTCAATGCAATGAATTGAAGTATTAAATGAATGAAATTATTGCCATGTTATTTATATGATGATATTAGTATATGACGAATATTGTTATCTGGATGCTAGATGTATTATTTTGAGATGTTCAATAATATACTGAGTTTATGTTTTTTTAGTTGTTATTTTTGACGTTTTGGTTATTTATGAATGAATTTACATTTTTATGTCTGATTTAAAATTAGATCATAGATATATTTAATTTTATCAAGCTCGAATCAAGCTCAAACTCGAGCTCAATTCTATGTTTTACGAACTCAAAAACAAGTCAAGCTCAAGCCATGCTTGTTTAACATGGTAAACAAGCTATTAATGAATTAAGTTCGAGCTTGGCTTGATTAACATGGTAAACGAGTTTTTAACGACCCAAAGCTCGAGCTTAGTAATTTCAAGACAAACCGAGCTCGAACCTGATTATAGAAGTTCGAATCGAGCTCGAGTCTCAAACAATCTTAAATGAGCCAAACTCAAACCTGATACTGTTTGATTTGGTTTGGTTTGAATTGTTTACATCTCTATTTTCACCCATGAAAAGCTAGAATTCATGTACAAAGATTTTGTTGGAAATTCAGAATTATAAATAGATATCACCCAACAAAGTTTTACCGATTTCGATGTTAGGTTCTCGCATTTAATTTGTAATTTTCGCTCTACATAATTTATTAGCATACATATAAATTGAATTTTTATGATATATTAATTTGATAACCTTTAGCAAAACAATAAAAATAATAATAATAAGATGAATTTACGTACAATAATTTCATAATATTGCGTTTATATTATATTTTTCTTTGTAAATATATAGTAATTAATAATAGATAGCACAAAAATGGCCAATCTAGAAATATGGAGGTGATTCCGCTCAATATAATTTTCGATGTTTGAAAAGTATGGAACATGAACAAAGTTTTTCATTGAGAATTGTCAAATTTGTCCTTAATTCATATATATTTCAAAAGAATCCTAAAAAAATGGTAGGGTTGTTTTTGTAAAATAAATTACTATAAAAATGAAAAAAAAATTATAAAAACATGATATGCGTTATGTTTGTGGAAAAGAGTCCAAATCTAATTAAATATAAACAAGACAGATTTATTCAATATATACTTCAAATTTTAAAATATTTTTTTAAATTAAAAATAATAAAACTTGAAAGTAAAAAAATTAAATATATCATAACCTGGAGTAAAAATTATAAGTCTATTAAAATTTTATTAATATTATTTAACATAAAAAGCACTAAATATATTTCATGTCAAGTTATATATTAGATAGAGTTTATGAATTAATTAAAATTAATGTACACTTATTATAATTATATTATATATAAAAAATAAAAATGTGGAAGATAGATAAAATTTTCATTATGAATCGCGAAATTTGTTTTTCATTATATATCTTTCACAAAACAGTTGAAAAATTGACCTCGATGTCTTTTTTTTTAAAAAAAAACTAAATTATTGATATATGGAAAAGATAGGTAAATATCATATGTTATTATTGGAAATAATGAGATATATATGAAATATTTTAGATTTTTATTTTGAAAAATTATAATTGAAGATGTGATAGATATTTTGAATGAATCTATATACGCAATAAGTCTATTAAGAAAAAAGACCATTTTTGTTAATGTGTAGATGATAATTTGATAGTAATGTTTAACATAATTTTCTCAATGATTTAGTATCTGAAAATGATATTCAATTATTAAGACCTAGATATTATGGAACAAAACATCTAAGATCAACTTTGAGAGCCGGGTTTTCAATTTGAAAGATATGTTATAGGCAAAAACTTGTCTGAGACGGTCTCACGGATCGTATTTTGTGAGACTGGTATCTTATTTGAGTCATCCATGAAAAAATATTATTTTTTATGTTAAGAGTATTACTTTTTATTATGAATATCGGTAGGGTTGACCCATCTCACAGATAAAGATTCGTGAGAACGTCTCACAAGAGACCTACTCTATGTTATAATATATAAACAAGATATTGGATATGATTATTATGATGAAAGTGATTACAATATATTTTGGTTTTTATTCATTCTTCGAGAAAAGTAGATGAGTTACTGAGAGAGAGTGACCCACATTTTTAAAAGATTTCAAGTGAAGAAAATTTAAAAACGAGTTGTAGTCATCGAACAAACATGTACTAAGATTATTTAAGATTTAGGCATCAAGAGAGTTTAGAGATAAACTCGACCATGATTTTCAAAAACTGTGAAACCAAAATCAAAACTAAATTTTTTTCTAGAACCACGGACATATGGTTTAGTTCCGTTCCAATCCCCAAAAATAAGAAACAAAAGCCATATAAAACCTGAACTGAAATGGTAAATTAATTTAAAATTTTAAGATCTCATAACATATAAATTTTAAGGTATTTTAAACAATTAATTTCATTGTCTCACATATTGTAATGTTATTTTTTTTCTTTAAATTTAACAAATAAATTTTAGTTCAAACTGTAACCGAAATTATTAGAAATCGGAACAGTATTCAAGTGATTTGGTTTTGGTTTTATCTTTAATTAAAACTGGAACCATCGATCTTGAAATTATGTTCACGCCTCTCAAGAGGAGTCTCAAATTGTACAATCACAGTTAGTGTTTGTAACAATGTTTTTAAATAGATTGTTGAGGTCTACGATGATTGTCCGACCACCTTAAAAATATTTTTATCTACTTTATTTGCTTCATTTAAATTTCAAAAGCAATAAAAACATGCAATAAAATCTACATCTACATATATGAAAGCCTGAATAAATTGTGATGGGCCTGTTTTTGCCCGGTTGTCAGTCACTAAAAGTCCACGCGTTCCATTCTTGTTTCTCTCAAACACACGTGTTTTACGTTAGACTCTCCACTAAGCAAAGTGGGTGTGCTGTCAAGGGAATGTCTCCTGTTTCAGAGGTGTGGTGTCCTGTGCTCTCTCCCCTTCGTTCTTTTTCCCATCTCTTTCCAACCCTTTCTTCTCACACTCCTTTCGTTACCCGGCTCGTACGCTGTTAAGCTTCTTCCCAGCTAGCATCGATCTTACCCTCACCTCTTTTTGCCGCCTAGCACGCGTCTCCATCTCTTCTTCTACTTTCCCTCGCCTCGGAAAGTGATATTTCGGTCCGTATTTCCCTTGGCTTCGCTTGATTCGGGGTTTTCGCTTGTGGTTTCCCCCTGCCGCATGCGTTGTCTCTTTCGATTTTTTATGTCTTAGCGTTCTGTAAACTCGAGTGTCCGTGCTTACATGCCTCCTTCTGCTTTAATCACGGTTTTTTACGGCTAGGGTTTTAAAACAACGGTCTCCATTCTGCTTATTCACTCCCGTTTGTTCTTCTCCGCTTCACAAAACGATATTTGGGTATGTGCTTCCTTTTGATTTGCTTGAATATGTTTTTTTACTTGCGGTTCATTCCCTATTCGACGCTTTCTTCCCCTTGTTTTTTTAATCTTAGCTTCGTGCAAAGTAGAGCTACTGTGTTTATATGTCTTTCTCTGTGCTACTAATTTTTTTTAATTTTAGGCCTCCGAAGAACCGACTGGCACTTTGCCTGAAAGAAAAAGCGAGAAATAGGTGAGCTGGTCCTGCTGTTATCTTGTTCCTAAAATGAGCTTCTTTTGTATATGTTTTGGTTTGGTGCCTTGCTTGTGTTATTTCCCTTACGTGCAGTACGTTTTTCTTTAAAAATTTTGCCTTGATTGTTGTATCTATTCGAGATTTTATGCTTATATACTCTCCTCTTTTTTGTTTATGGGTTTTAACATTTATGTTTTTGACTTATTGCTCTCTTTTCTGTTGGTGAGTGGTTAAAAAAATAACTGAGCTAAATATGCTGTTGGCTTTCTCCTACAATAAACCGACTTTGTCCCTGAGTTTGCTTCGAGATTAGCTTCCCAATGACAGGGACACAATACAAAGGAATCGGTGTTAAGATATAATTTTTAACTTAACTTTTGATGAATATGAACTAAATTATCCACTCTAATTAATATAATAAACTCAAAGATCCGGAGCTTACAAACGAATCATACCGATCCAAAGAAAGAACTAATCTGATTAGTCTACGATGAAATAAACTAATCCGAACCAAGGTACGTCACGTCGTGCTGAGTTGAAGACATTCTCTGAATGCAACAATCAGTTAGCTTATGAGCTTATTCACCCAGGACTAACAATATAATACAGATTCTCTTGGTTGCCTTTTTCAACCAGTGTCCAAGAGAATTTAAATTGTCAAGTACTATATTCGAGAAGATGACAAGGACACGTAACACAGTTCACAAGATTGTTGAGCATCCGATACAGTTGTGAGTACCGATCATATTTATAAACATTGGATTGACACACATAAAAGGGGAATGCATCAAATGTATTTAATTACAACAAGTTCTACTCTGAATCTATCTTCAAGCGTTCTCTGAATCGTCGTCATATTTAATTTCCATGGAAATCTTTTGTCAAGAAATTTTAATCAAATAGGGTTTTTTTTATTCATTTATTTAACTGACTGAATTAACAAGGAACAAGTAACTATTAGATAGTATAACCACAATTTATTCACTAAAGTAGATATTACATGAAATAATCAGATGCATTTCAAATATTAATACACACACAAGACGCCATTATTTCCATCAATCACAAACCCTCATTCTAATACTGGGCTGCAATTAATTTAGATAGCATGGCGTCCCGTCCCAGTCAGGTGTCCACCCCCGACATGTCCAGCTCCGCCAGGGACAGCCCCCCCGGCCGTGTGAGCTGCATGGTGGTTTCCCCCAGTGCCTGTCGTGCCGCCACCGGTGGTGGTGTATCCATGCCCAAACCCACCAGCTTCCGCCTCATGCCTGGCGAGATTGTTCTGCTGAACCGCCCCCTGTTTCTCGCGCTCGGCCTCCTGAATCTTCGCCTCTTTCTTTTGGGCGGCCATCTCTTTCTGTAGTGGATCACGCGTTTTCATCTCCTCAGCCTGACAAACAAACAAAAGCTTGATCGGACAGCCCAACAAAACAAAGATGTTACTACGTTAAAAGTACAAATCAAACCTTTCCCTGGACGGAGGCCTTGGTTTTGTCCATGCCAGACCTGGCAGAAGCCGTAACATTAGCCGCTGTCTCCTTCGCTGCCTGCATTTTGTCAAATTCTGAAAAACCGTATAGCAACTTCCCAGGAAACTTACACAAGATTGTATTAACAGAATGAACTCGAATGATTTCACAAGAGATTTGCAAGGCTATAAATAGAAAGTCGGCGTGGGAGTTGATGCATACGTGGAGATCCGGAAATGAAATATGCAAGGATTTCTTGACAAGTGTGTAACCTCGTGATGGTAACAAGGATAAGGGTTTTGTTCCCATTTATTATATTTTTTTATCCAATTCGTTGTCACATTGAACACGTATGACTTGATCTTTGTTTTTGCCAAAGAGGAATATTATTGCAGTACGAGAACGTGGTGGAAGCTTATTCTTTCTTTATTATTATCGGTAAAAATGCGTCTGAATTAAAATAGTGATCACAATACATATAAATCAAATGTTACAATGTTTTAATTTTTTATGTTGATCAAATTTTATTAAAAAATTAGTACAAAATTATTTTCAATTAAAAAAATTTGCGTTCAATTTAGAAGGAAAGTTTTTTTAGGGGTATATGACATAAAGTATTTTTATTTCCTCTATGTATGTTATGAAGGGTGCATCTTTTGTATAATAGAACAGATATATTCGTTAGGTTAAAGTTTTTATTTTATTCTACATATTTTATTTCATGATGTGTATAAATTTTCAATGTAATATTTGGAAGAGTTTATTTTAAGTGCTTTCTCATCTTTAATTAATATGATCTACAGAACATATATATAGATTGTTTGTGGGTAATTATATTGTTTCTTCTCTACTTTAAACATAATTTTCCGTTCATGATTTGTAGCTCACCTAGTATCAAGTCGGTCTCGATATATTGAGTTCGAATCTCAATTATAACAATATCATCCTCCAACTTAAAATATATATGTGATTTAGCTGCCGGTGTCTCATATGTGTATGGTATATAAACTGTCTAACATTTTTCTCTGATTCTCAACTCGAGCGAGTGCAAGAAACTAAAGGAATACTATCATTTACATGAATTGTCAGTTATCATCTCTTTTCTTTAAGTGTGATATTTGAATGTTAACACAAATTATAAATAATCAATTAAGTTTGTACAAGCTACGATAACTAAAGCTACTTCCCGAAAATAGAAAAACTATGAGTTGCAACTAAAATCACAACCGGGACTTGGGAGCCTGATTTTATGATTTCCATGAAATCAATCTATTTAGATTTAACATGGAATATCGATTTCCAAACGTCTAACTATAAATTATCAATATCTAATAAAGAAAACTATTACAAGTTCATTTTGAGAGAAAAATGAAAAGGTTGAATGATGCCTCTATCTTTCTTTTGTTTGATATTTATAAAAGTCTTGGTGGATTTGAAATTCGAACTTCAAATCTTGTGAATTATTTTGCTAGCTGTGACCGACATCTTGTGACTGGTGGTTCTAGTTATTGGCTTATCTTTATGGGTGGTTGAGTGGTTCATCTTCCACTAGTTAGTGAAATCGCCTTTTAATAGTGGTTCATCCTCCACTAATGGAGTGATTGGATCATATGTGTACTTTATCTTTATAGAAGAATCTTCTCATTTTTTAAGGCCCCCGATGAAATTGTTTTTTCTGTGGTCCCTAACCACTTAGTCCTTTTTCTGCAAGATGTTTTCGGTCCGTTCTAGGTCGATCTTGGTTAGATAGACTCATAGACCTCATGCTCTTTTTGTAGAGAGGTCATTTTTAGCTAATGAAGCAATATGTGATGTCTCTACGGTTGGAGGATCTTTGATAAATTTCTGAATATTTGTATCTAGCCTCTTTAGCTTGATAAAATGAAAGGTTTACTTGAAAGAGGTAATTGAGGGAATAATTCTTTTCTTTTATTGAGATTGCCTTTATAGTAATTTACAGCATAATTACAGCCCAATATTAGAGATAGTATCACTAATTTAGAGGGAAAGAATATCATCCTAAAAATAAAAACTACCTAAAATAAACTTGACAACTAGATAATACGTACCTATTTACCATATTACTTGATTTACAGCTCAAACCTTCCCTAAATAATCCTTATTCTCGACACTCTCTCTCAAGCTGGTTTAAAGATGTCTTCCATACCCATCTTGCTCACTAACCACTCGAACTGTCTCTTGTGTAGTCCCTTCGTAAGTAGATCAGCTACTTGTTCCTTAGTAGAGACATAGTCCACACAAATCACACTATTGTCTATTTTTTCTTTGATGAAGTGCTTGTCGACTTCCACATGCTTTGTGTGATCATGCAGTACTGGATTATGTGCAATTGAAATTGCTGCTCTATTGTCATAGTGCATCTTCATTGGCACTGACTCTGACATCTTTAACTCTAATAATAATTTCTTAATCCACAAAACCTCACAAATTCCTTGTGCTAAGGATCTGAACTCGGCTTCTGCGCTGCTTCGATCTACCACATTCTGTTTCTTGCTACGCGAGGTGACTAAATTGCCACCCACAAATGAGAAATATCCCGAAGTAGACCTTATATAAGTTAGACTTCCCGCCGAGTCTGCATCAGTATAGGCTTCAACTTGCAGATGTCCCTGACGTTTAAACAGAAGACCTTTACCTGGTTTTCCATTCAGATACCTTAGTATCCTGTACACTGATTCAAAATGTTCTGACCCAGGCGAGTGCATGAATTGGCTGACTACACTAACCGGGAAGGCTATATCAGGTCGAGTGTGTGATAAATAAATGAGCCTCCCGACAAGTCTCTGATAGTGCTCCCTCTCCTTTACTGATTCTGTCCATGCTTGTTGCAGTTTGACGTTGGGCTCCATAGGCGTCTCAGCCGGCTTACATCCTAGCATACCTGTTTCAGTTAACAAATCAAGGACATATTTGCGTTGATTAACAAATATACCTTCCTTGGATCTTGCAAACTCCATTCCAAGAAAGCATTTCAACACACCTAAGTCCTTGATTTCGAATTCTTTTGCAAGCCTCTCTTTAAGCTCTCCAAGTTCCTCGTAGTCACTCCCTGTTAAGATGATATCATCAACATATACAATTAACACAGCAGTTTTACCTTCCTTTGAGTGTTTGTAAAACATAGTGTGATCAACTTGACTTTGAACATAACCAAGTCGTTTCACAGCCTTGCCAAAACATTCAAACCATGCCCTCGGAGACTGTTTAAGTCCATACAGGGACTTCTTCAGTCTACACACCTTGCCAAGTCCAAACTTTGGTTCAAAACCCGGAGGGAGTCTCATAAACACCTCTTCATCTAGATCTCCATTTAGGAAGGCATTTTTAAAATCCAACTGATATAAGGGCCAATTGAGATTAACCGCAAGTGACAGTAGTACTCGAATTGAATTAATTTTTACAACAGGAGCAAATGTTTCCTGGTAATATATTTCGTTTGTCTGCGTAAAGCCTTTTGCTACAAGCCTTGCCTTATATCTCTCTACACTACCATCCGCCTTGCTCTTTATTGTGAAAACCCATTTGCATCCTACTATCTTCTGATCCTTAGGTGCTTCAACAATTTCCCAAGGACCATTCTTCTTTAAGGCCTTCATTTCTTCGAACACTGCTAATCTCCAATCCTTGTCCTCCAGTGCTTCGTGAATGTTTCTAGGCACAACATTTTTCGAGATATTAGTAGTAAATGCCTCATGTGTTTCGGATAAATGATCATAGGTTATATATCTAGCAATGGGGTATCTGGTGCAGGTTCGAGTACCTTTTCGAAGGGCAATGGGAAGGTCCAGACCATTTTCTTGTGGGACAATTGGGGTTGGACTTTCGAGACTGACACTGGAAGGTTCGGGAATAACAGATAAAGGGATGTTTTTCTGTGGATGAGGGAAAAAATAGGGACCTGGAGTATCCATAGTTTCTTTGCCCGGGGCTTCCGATGAAGCTTGTGCTGGAATGATTAATTCATTTCCGCTTCTTCCGATGAAGCTTGTGCTGGAATGATTAATTCAGTTTTTTTCCATTCGTAGTATTTCCTTTTCCGACAGATCAATTTCACGGTCGAAAATTGTGGATTCAGACTCCCCATTTTGTTCATTTTGACAATTAAGAGGTTGGTCAATTACCAAATTTGGAAGAGGTTCGGATATTTCCCAAAAATTTGGTTCCCCTATATTATTCTCCCCTTGAATTAAATTTTTGGTAAAATATGGTTTTGTTTCCATGAAGGTGGCATCCATTGTGATAAAAAAGCGTTTCGTGAGAGGATTAAAAAATTTGTAGCCTTTGCGATTTTCAGCATATCCTTAAAAAACATATTTTTCTGCTCTAGGATCCAATTTCGACCGGGATCTCTTAGGTATGTGAACATATGCGGTGCAACCAAAAATTTTTAGTAGTAAATCCGAATTGATTCGAGATTCCGAAAAAAAAATTTTCAAACAGCCCAGCGGAGTGATGTATTTTAAAACTCGTGTAGGCATCCTATTAATTAAATATGCTGCAGTTAAAATAGCATCTCCCCATATGTATTTTGGAACATTCATGTAAAACATTATGGCCCTAGCAACTTCAAGTAAGTGCTTATTTTTCCTTTCCGATATCCCATTTTTTTCTGGAGTGTCTGGACAGGTTGACTGATGTAATACACCCTTTTCCTTCAAAAAAGTCTCTACATATTGATTGAAATACTCTGTTCCATTATCGGTTCTCAAAATGCTTATTTTTGTTTGAAATTGGTTTTCAATCAAATTGTAAAATTCTTTAAAAACTTTTCCAACTTCAGTTTTTTCGCTCATTAAAAATACCCAACACAGTCTAGTATGGTCATCTATAAAAGTTACAAACCATTTTTTTCCAGATGATGTAGTTACCTTTGAGGGTCCCCATACATCAATGTGAAATAAGTAAAAAGGTTTTGATTCAAGATAAGATTTAGAAACATATGTTCTACGTTGACTTTTTGCAAGAACATAGCATTGAAAATCCAAGGGATTCATTTTTTTAAACAAGTCAGGAAACAAATGTTTCATATATGAAAAACTGGGGTGGCCTAAACGGCAATGCCAGACCATTATTTGATCACGAACAGAAAGGAACCTAATACTACTAAGCCCTTGAACAATTTTATTACCAGGTAAAATATTCTCGAAATATTAAAGACCATTAACCATTCTAGCACTGCCAATCGTCTTCCCCGAGCTCCGGCTCTGAAAATTACAATGAGAGTAAAAAAAACCACATGACAGTTAGAGTCTTTGGATAATTTGCTAACTGACAAAAGGTTGCAGGTGAGTTTAGGTACATAGTGAACAGACTTAAGGTCTATTTTTTCAGAAATTTGGACCAAACGTTTTCCGGCAATAGGTGAAAAACTTCCATCTGCAATCTTAATTTTTCTATTTTCAGAACACGGTGAGTATAGTTTTAACAAGTTCAAGGAGTTGGTCATATGATCAGATGCTCTAGAATCAATTATCCATGGAGTAGAAATTCTGAAACCACAAGAAAAGGCATTTATTTCGTTACCTGTATGTGCCACGGAGACACTAGGAGCACTGGACGATGGATTAGATTTTACCAGTGCTAGTAACTGCTCCAGCTGCTCTTTAGTGATGGTGCTGGCAGCAGTCTCGGCCTCACTTGCAGAGGGAAAGGCACGGCCAGTTTTCTCCCCTGTTCTGCCCTTGAAGTTGGCAGGTTTGCCATGAATCTTCCAGCAGGTTTCTCGGGTGTGACGCGGCCTGTTGCAATAGTCACACCATACACTTGGTTTCTCCTCTGGTTTACGGAGGTTGGTAGCACCTCTGCGCATGTTTAGGCCTGTAGAAGCAAGAGCAGAACCTTCAACAGTAGCAGCAGATCCTTTCTTGCCGAGCATAACATTCCCCCGGCTCTCCTCCCTCCTCACTTCAGAGAAGACTTCTCCAAGGGATGGCAGCGGCCTCCTACTGATAATTCTTCCCCTCACCTCGTCGAACTCAACATTGAGGCCACGCAAGAACTTGAAGATACGATCATCTTCCACTGTTTTCTTGTGGTGCTGTCCATCTTCAGCATTCTTCCACTCATAAGCATCAAAAAGATCAAGGTCCTGCCAAATTCTCTTCAAGGAGTTGAAGTACTTGGTGACTGTTTCTTCTCCTTGCCGTAATTCACCAAGTTTGAGAGTCAACTCAAAAATTCGGGACTGATTCCCTAAATCAGAATACATCTGATTAATATTTTCCCATAGCACATATGCCGTAGGAAAACACATATAATTTGCGCCAATCTCCTCTTCCATGGAGTTTACCAGCCACGTCATTACCATGGAATTTTCGGCATCCCATGTAGCATACATTGGGTCATCTTCAGACAGAGCTTTCTTGTCACCCGTTAAATATCCCATCTTTCCTCGGCCTGGATATACATTCTCACCGACTGAGACCATCGCAAGAAGATGTCTCCGTTCAACTTGATGGTGGTTATTTGAACAGGGTGTCAATCAGAGGTTGTTTTTTGCAAATCTCTAGTCACTGTGGGTTGTGAGGAAGGCTGTGGAATGGTGGTGGATTCGCTAGAATGTTCTGACATGGTTCTGGCTTAGGTTAATGGCGCAGAAAATCTGGGAAGAATGGGGCTGCTCTGATACCAACTTGAAAGAGGTAATTGAAGGAATAATTCTTCTCTTCTATTGAGATTGCCTTTATAGTAATTTACAGCATAATTATAGCCCAATATCAGGGATAGTATCACTAATTTAGAGGGAAAGAATATCATCCTAAAAATAAAAACTACCTAAAATAAACTTGACAACTAGCTAATACCTATTTACCATATCTACTTGATTTACAGCTCAAACCTTCCCTAAATAATCCTTATTCTCGACAGGTTTCGTGTAAGTCTTTCCTGCTTGTTCTGGTGTTGTACTGAAAAAGTATAGATCCAGTATATCTTTTCTAGAAAAATAATACTTTTTTTCCACATCTTGTGTACTGCTTCATGAATCCATTTAAGTAATCCTGAAATTTCTGGGAAGTTGGGTAATGTAATATAAACTGAGCCAAGAGCCCTGAATTCATATCTTGCCTTGATCTCCTTTGGATATGAATTCGGTTTCATCCAAACCCTGAGATATTTTCCTGCTATATCAACCCGGATTGTGGCTAGGTTAATACTTATTCTTGTTTCAATTTCTCTACGTTCTGTTGATAAACCTGAAATGGAAAAACTGCATATTCATTAGTATCAACCTTAAATTTACCCTTGTATGTATGAGGTCTAAGGTTGATCTCTCAAACTTCAATCCCCGAGGTGGAGGGTTGACTTGAAAACTCGATATATATAAGGATATGGAGTTTCAATTTTTATTTTAACCGACTAATCTGAAGATGATCTCGACTAACACTTGTGATAGGCATATTTGAATCTCCTGCTACAATAATAGAGTCATGTACTCGAAAACTCTCTATTTTAGAAAACAGTGTCTTTTCAATGCTTTGGAGGATATGTTTTTGTATTACAGATCATAGCTGTGTATAAGCCTGTAAACATCCTATAATTCGATTAGAGACAATTCTCTTATCGGCTTCATGTAGCCTACCCGTAACTTATGCATTTAAAGCAAGTTTGTTAAATTCGTTTTGAGACATTTCAATGTGTTCTCTCAAATGCCTTTACTTTTTTATGATGACATTGATATCATCACTGCTCAACTCTTGTTAAGAAATCTACAAGAATATTTTCATGAGATTTAATACTCACAAAATCAAAAATATAATTTTGAGATAAAGCTTGTCAACTTAATAATCTATTTTTTTTCTTGGGTTTAGATTATATTCTAAAACCTTTACCCATGGGTTGTCAACCTTTAAAATAAATTTTTTTGCAAGTAAAAATAATAGTCATTTTCAAAAGCTCATTTTACGTACTGCATGAAATTTTTTTTTGTTTTTATGTCATCTTATAATTTTTGCTTCAGAGAATAGACCATTACAATATCTACATAGTTGTTCTCTATTTGGTGTGAGCTTGATAAAAACCGATGGCCAACAATAATCACTGTAATCTGTATATAATAGCAGGTCATCTTCATCTTAATGAATAACCATTTTTGGAAGTTTATACTTTTTACAAATATCTTTTAGTTTGATAAGCTCTTTTGTGTGTTCTTGTGTCCATATAAATTTTGTATTTTTTTTTTCAATAATAGAATAAACACTTTCTGTGTTTTGCTAGATTTTTAATAAACAACCTAGCAAAATTAACAACTCCTGAAAAGCTAATTTGAAGTCGTTTTTTTTTGTACGTTTAAAAATTTTTGCACATTTTAGAAAATTTTGCACATTTTCTTCATATGTTCTTGCAAAATTATTCACGACTCATCGATTTCTATTATGAGGAATTCAATCTTTTTTATAACAATAACTGCTTTCTTTTCAGATAGAATCAGTCATTCTTTCTTAAAAACTTTAGATAAATCTATATGTGTTTGCTATTTTCTTTCATATTTTTAGATTCTATTAAAACATAATCAATATAGACAAACATGAATTTAAAATAATCTTTAAATAGATTATCTATTTTTTTTTTTGAAATATCTGGGATGAATTAATCAATCCTATTGGTAAGATTTTTCAAATATAGTGTCCTTGTGGTTTGGAGAAATGAGTGAATTTCTTACATTCTTCTTCCATCTTTTAGATAATATTTTGGCGTCGCATATAAACTAATCAAATGTTCTCTACTATGTATAAAATACCTATCAATCTCCAATATTTTATTATTTCTTGATAATTAATAATAAATCTGAGTTTGTTTCTTTTGATCTCACCATGATTTCTTACCAGAAATCATGGATTGATGTATGATGATTCTTGTTTTGATTAGTCCAAGGCCCAAATGTTTATTGATAATAATAATATGCATATCTTTTTGATAAATTATATTAACCGATATGCTTGTATATGACAAATTCATAATCTTTGTCATCCTTGATTTTAAGATTGAATTTGAGTTGATTTTTATCTCACTATGCCAAAGGATCTTCATTGTATTTTTTTTTTTGATATTTTTCTTGACATCTTCTACGGATACTTTCGATTCAAACTCTACCTCATTCTAGTGTGGAGCTATCTTGAGTGATTTTATTTCTTTTGCTTGGAGGTCTTTATCTGCTCTCAATTGGAGCATCGGAGTATCATTTCTGGCCCAGATAAATAAATCAATTAAAATAAATAAATATTAGGGTATTTTTGTAAGATAATCTCGTATCTTTATAAGATAAAAATCAAATCTTTATTGATTTATCGAATTCAGACTTTTCCAAAGTGAAAAAAAAAAGGATTGGTTTTCGAGTTAGTGGACATTAGATTTTAATGTATTCTAAATTATTGATTATTTTCATCTTTTTCCATACTAAATATCATATAATATTGTTATTGTTATGGACAAATAGAGTGTGTGGCTCAGCTTATAATTTTGTTCAAAACGATTTATAAGTTGTTTTAAGGCTCATAAGCTATTAAAATTTGTTTGGTAAATTTTTTTTAAAAGAGATTATATGCAGTTAAAATAAGTTGTTTAACAACTCATAAACAATTGTTAAAAATTTGGATATTCTTTTTATCTTATTTAAATATTTTTACAGACCAATAAAATTTATTATATCTCAAATCTACCCTCGTATAATATATCATGCAAGTAAAAATGGTAATAGTAATAATAATAATAAATAACTAAATAAATAATTATAATTTATCATATTTAATAAATAACATGTTTAAAATAATTATTGTTTTTTATATAATGTTATGTCATTTTTGACAATTATCAATTGAAGATTTGAAGAGATCTTATAACAACAAAAATATCAACATCTTTTAAGGTCCATTGTCTTATTTTATCCAAAAAAATTAACTTATTTTTAAAACAAACTTCTACGGTTCATAAGGTCTTAAAACAGCTTATAAGTCTTATAAATTTTTTTAAATAAATTTAATCAATCATCTCAAAATCATAACACATCATGAACTTTTATTTTATTTTCATCTCAAAATCATAACACATCATGAACTTTTATTTTATTTTTGACGAAGCTTGGAAGGGAAAAAGATTTGTTAAAGCATAGGGAAGATTCAAAGGTTTGGAGGGGATCTCTATATTTTTGGCATGGATTTGCAACTTGGATTATCAATGGGGATTTCAAGTTGGGCACATTTTGAAGTGGATTTAGAGGTGGGCTAGACTAGGCCAATTATATATCATGAGCTTTTGTTTATTTATTTATTTTTTTTAAGAGTGGATCTCATGCGAGACCGTCTCACGGATCTTAATGTGTGAGACGGGTCAACTCTACCGATATTCACTATAAAAAGTAATACTCTTAGCATAAAAATTAATATTTTTTCATTGATGACCCAAATAAGAGATCAGTCTCACAAATACGACCCGTGAGACCGTCTCACACAAGTTTTTGCCTTTTTTTTAAAACAGATTTTTTAAAATAATTGCTAAATCATCATTTTATTTTATTTTTATAATATAATGAAAATAGAACTAGCTGATGAAATTTGAACCCAAGTCATTAGGATTTTGAAGCCACTCGGCAGATTCTTCTTCCGACTTAGCTATATAGCATCATCGGATTCGTTTCCCAAGTTGGCTCGTTCTTTCTGCTAAGCTAGCATCATCAGATACCGCAAAAAAGATTCTAACTTCGCTCTTGGACAATTTGCAGCGGATGGGATACAAACCAAAATCTTTAAGTTTTGAGGACTAGCCATTGCCAGGGTGATGGATATTGGCGTAACTGTTCAATATCACGTGTTTTTCAATTATATTTTTATTGTAAAATATAATATATCAAATTTTATAACAAAATAATAATTATTTATATATCAATAAGATGAATTTTTTGAAATTCATTCTAATTATCTATATAGACAAATGACGAATAAATATAAAATATATGATATTACTTTTTTAAACAAGACAAATACAATTAAAATATATAGATTTAAAATCTTCCATCTAAACCCAACCTAAATTCAATAAATGAATTAAAACATTTAAAAGTGCCTTTTTGACATATTTCATAAAAGGCTTATTTTGAAAGGTTCTCTATCTTCATGGAAATCTTTTGTCAAGAAATTTTGATCAAATAGGGGTTTTTTATTACCACAATTTATTCACCAAAGTAGAAATTACATGAGATATTAATACATGCACACACAAGACAATCACAAACCCTTATTCTAATACTGGGCTGCAATTAATTTAACGCTTTAGATAGCATGGTGTCCCGTCCCAGTCAGGTGTCCGCCCCCGACATGCCCAGCTCCGCCAGGGACCGCCCCCCCGGCTGTGTGAGTTGTATTGTGTGTTCCCCCAGTGCCTGTCGTGCCGCCGCCGGTGGCAGTGTATCCGTGCCCGAACCCACCAGCGTCCGCCTCATGCCTGGCGAGATTGTTCTGCTGAACCGCCCCCTGTTTCTCGCGCTCGGCCTCCTGAATCTTCGCCTCTTTCTTTTGGGCGGCCATCTCTTTCTGTAGTGGATCACGCGTTTTCATCTCCTCAGCCTGACAAACAAACAAAAGCTTGATCGGACAGCCCAACAAAACAAAGATGTTACCACGTTAAAAGTACAAATCAAACCTTTCCCTGGACCGAAGCCTTGGTTTTGTCCATGCCAGACCTGGCAGAAGCCGTAACATTAGCCGCTGTCTCCTTCGCTGCCTGCATTTTGTCAAATTCTGTAAAACCGTATAGAAACTTCCCAGAAAACTTACACAAGATTGTATTAACAGAATGAACTCGAATGATTTCACAAGAGATTTGCAAGGCTATAAATAGAAAGTCGGCGTGGGAGTTGATGCATACGTGGAGATCCGGAAATGAAATATGCAAGGATTTCTTGACAAGTGTGTAACCTCGTGATGGTAACAAGGATAAGGGTTTTGTTCCCATTTATTATATTTTATAACTTCTTAGGAGCCAATTCGTCGTCACATTGAACACGTATGACTTAATCTTTGTTTTTGTCAAAAAGGAATATTATTGCAGTACGAGAACGTGGTGGAAGCTTATTCTTTCNGATATTAAAATATAACACAAAATTATTTTTAATTTAGAAGAATTGAGTTCAATTGAGATGGAAAGTTTTCTTTAGGAAATTTTGAGTTGAGGTGAAAGTTTTTAACGAGGTATGTGAAATAAAGTAGTTATTATAAATATCCATCTTTTATATAATAGAATAGATATATTCGTTGGAATAACGTTCTTATTTTATTTCATGATGTGTATTGTGGTGGCGTGGTGCTGTTAGCGGTCGCGGTGCCAACAACGGTGGTGGTTGGTGTTGCAGACGATGGCGGTGTTGTGCGTGGTGCGCGACTGTTGTAGTGGTGGTATTATGTTCGGCGGCGGCGGTGGTGGTGGTTGTAGCATGGTGGAGGAAGCTATTCTCTTTAAAACTTAAATGAAATTGAAAAATATATACAAAAAAGACAATTAGGTGGGCGCCCAAGTTTATCCTACACCAATATCACCATTATATATATATATGATTATCTGTGTATCTACTTTTCTCGTAAATAGAATTTGACGAATAAAAATTTGTGTAGGACGTAAAGAATGAAGATGTCTTAGATTTTGAGTTTTAATCCGGACAAAGAAAATGTTGGAAAAATATGGAGATACACAAAGAAGAATTAGACTTTTAAGATTAAAATTAAAAACCGACTAGGCGTCACCTAAGCGGCAGCTCAGGCGTCTAGGCGCTAAGAAGCGGGTGGCCGCTCGCTTACCTCCTATTAGAGATGATAATTTTCCTCACGGTTTCGGGTTATAGAAAATATCCCCTAACTTCTCTCATCTTGATCCATTAATATTTTTGAAAAAAATATGGAGATTTGATCTCTTGGATTCGTACTCGTACCTGAAAAAGAAGGATGAAATTCGAGGACAGAGATGAGGATGACAATCCTGCCCTCGCTCTTTTCCATTCTCATTTCTATCTCAAAAAGCAACGAATGAATTATTATAATTGAATTACACACTTAAGATCTAGTCTCGAATTTTAGATTTTAGTATCCCACGTGTTACAAGACATATGGCTTAATTGTACGGATTTTTATTAGCCTGTATATCCCTTTAATTGCCCGACAATGTTATTAATCAGTACTAATTATCGGACTAAAATAATTGGACTGGGCCAGAAATAGGAACTGTCGTCGGCCTGTAATGGAACTTATTCGCTTCAGGAGGCAAGCCCATTTCAAGAAGTGTCAATAATCCAAACTTTCATGCAAAATACAACTTTACACGGAAATGCCATGATAATATTAATCCCTTGTTTAATTTTTAAATGATCAAATTTTTATAATTTTTACAAGCACATATGATCAAATATGAGATGTAGACAACTTTATAATTACTTTAATTTAGATGCAAAATTTTTCGTTCTTAGGATAAAAAAACTCAAAATTCCTTTTGCCATTTAAATATGATATATTCGAAATACATGATCAGTACATACATATATGAATATCGACATGGGGCGGATCCATTTGTTGAAACATTGTCATCTATTAAGATGTGACTTTCTGTAACGCTTGTTAGCTAGTGGCGAATGTAAAATTTTTTTTTTAAAAAAATATTATATATTTTATTAATTAAATTACAAATTTATAGATAATTGATTTCAAAATAATTTCTGTGAGTTCTTGTGACCCACCCCATTATTAATTAATCAAAATTGATAATCACTTGTAGTAGTTGAATTTGCTCCTCCTATGGACTATACAACTTCTTGATCATGCTAGTTTGGTAGGTATCCGGATTTGTTGTCAATGCTTATGTGATTAACTATTGTAAAGAAAGGAGTATTAACAAAATTCCCAGTTTGCAGTTCGGTCTTTTAAATTTTTAAATGTTGATTTTAATACAATTAAGTTTTTTTTTTTTTTTTAGCGTTTGATATGTAAGTAATATCCAACATCTCATGAACATGTTCGCTCGTCATTCACGACCCTTGATATTATATTATTATAATATAAAAATATATATAATAAGTATAATATTTATTTTCGAGTAATAGTTTGAACAGCTCGTGAACATGTTTAAATCTTTCAAGCCGTACTCGAACTCAAACCCTGATTTGAACGAAAAATTTTAAATTTTTCGAATTTCGAATATATCTATTTTGAACGGAATTCGGCTCAATCCGATTCGTTTAATCCTCCACGTCTAATAATCATGCTTAATGTTACACTCGGTTCAGAGACATCAAAATATGTATTCATGAGAGTTTCATTGAAGTTGATGCATGTCCATATTACCATTATTATATGTAACAAGAAAAGAAAATCACAACCCTCTCACCAATATAATATTATAAGTATTCATTAAAATGGTCCAAGTTTCTACTTTTAAGAAACAAAGCTTTGATACCAAAATCCCTTTACTTTTTCTTGCATGCATCAACCAACCACTTGTCTCCGGTTAAGGAATGGAATATGGTACAGTAAATCGACACATAACTTAAGGAACGGAATAAATTTACTCCTACAGAACTTGTATATCAATATGCTAAATTAAAGTTGCTAACATGAAGAATGTAGAGAAAATACTCGACACAATCAAATTGAAAATTCATAAATAGGAGAGTTTATTAAACTGATACTATATTTGTGAAGACCCGAAATCTTGCAACGAGAAAACATGTATATGTCATAGGAAATTTAAGCTCATTTTGGCACAACATTTTTTTAGTTTCATGCAATCATAATATTGAAAATTTAAATAATCATTTTTCTCTCATTATTGACCGTTTATCACCATTTTAATGACTAATTTAAATCACAATAAAAGAGTAAAATAATGATAATTAAGAGGAGGTTAATGACCATAAATAGTTGTATTTAATATGAGATTAATGGTCATGAATGTGTCATTAAAAGGAGATTAATGACGATAAATAATGACATTTAAGGTGAGATAAATGACATTAAATGGGGTGATCATTCACCTTCTCCTTGGAGGCCTATAAATAGAAGCTTTGGCTTAGTGTAAAATCGCACCAAAATCCTCCCAAATCACTCATAAGTCTCGACCACTTCAAGCAAAGAGGAGAGGCTGCATTCGGCCATTGTAGTGCTGTCAAAGTGCTGCTAAAACGACTCAAGACTCTACTCAAAAAGTCGACAAAACGCTACCCAAACTTTGGCCAAGACTTTGTCCGATTAGCAAGCAAGTTCAAGCTGCAATTCCGAATTAAGTGTAAGTGGGTTTATGTGTTTTAAAGATTATGTATGTTTTAAAATACGATCGTCCAATGTATGTATTGTATAAGTATGGTGTTTGAAATCAATAAGTTGCTTCAAGTGTTTCATTCCGTTTGTTTGTTCGTTTGTGCTCTTCCGTTTCATCTACGTTCGTGTCCTTCTGTCCGAATTGATCCGTCTCCGAATGATAAATTATAAGTTTGAATCTGATAATGATGCATCGGAAAAACCTGTGAGGGAAAAGACCCCAGAGGGAGCTCGGATGCGGGAATATGCCCAGAGGGAGCCCATTTATGAGAGAAAGCCCCAGAGGGAGCCCAAGATCAAGGATAGCCTATGATTATTATAATATGTTTGTATGATAAGTTCTGTCCTGAAATGTTCTGATTCAAAGTTCTGATTTGTTCTAAGTCTGATTTTTTTTTCAATCCAACTCTGAAGCTCTAATTTGTTTAATGTTTGACTTCTATTCAACTCTGACATACTATACTATGTAAAAAGAAGAAGGTTTTAAAAGCATTATAGATAAAATATTTTTCGGTATTCGATCGGCCCCACTTGCTGAGTGTTTCCCAAAAAGCTCACCCCCTTACGTCCCTCTCCAGATGAAAATGAGGAACATGTAGAAAAAAAAAAAAAGAACATGAGCAGTTCTAGGGTTGGTGAAGAATGGGAAGGAAGGACTTCAAGTTCTGAATGTTCAAGCCCTTTAGCGTTCCTTCGTCGTTCTTTGTAAATGTTTGTACTCTACGTTTCCGCAACTCTGTACTTTTCTTTATCTGTAAAGACGATGGAATTTTATGAAAAAGACTAGTATTTGACTAATTGCTACGAGGCTTATTGTTATTTGATTAACAATGCTGGATGTCACCAACGCCTCGATCTCAAGGCGTGAAAATATTGACTTGAATAAAAAGGTTAATCACATCTCCTATTTCTCAACTTTCCCGTCCTAAACCCATCATCGCTGAAACTTGGTCTAAACCATGAGCCTCCTCCTCGGGCTCTGAAGATTGATCATACTCATCCCTGTCATACTGCCTGCAGCTCTGGTTCCTACCAAATAAAGAAACTGTAAGAGCAACCATTAATCAGAGGTAGCTGGATGGATATACCCACGAACTATTTATATACATCTCACAACTACAGACTCGACATTTCTATAACATGATACAAATTTCCTTCCAAATGCATTTATTGGGACAATGGACTTTCCAATCTTTTTGTGAATGGGGGTTTTCATGAAGAAAAAATCAATATATGATGATAAATAAATATAAATGATCATAGCACGTAAATTATGCAAATCATAAATACCAAATGAACATCATGGAGTACAACCACTGTTGGGTGCAATAATTGTACTTTGCTTGGTAGAACGATCGAACCGTGATGCTTGAGCTACTGTGCTGTTTAAAAGATTTGAGTTGCACTATTACCACCAGTTATAGCTTTTGGTAAAGCGACAAACGCTCGGTCTTACAACCACACTCCTTGACACACTTTATAGAGGTTATACTTTGTATACGTAATACGATAAACTCCGGAGTGTTTAAAAAATTGCAATGTCAAAAGTCACACAAGTTGGAAAAAATCCCAAAATAATGATGACATTAATTAAATAAAATACATGTCCATCGGTTTGTATTAATAAGAAAGGAACATTAATTAAATTATAAAATTTTGACCCAAAAAGAATCCAATTCGAAAACTTTAGTTTCCACCGTTTCGGTTATAATAAGTATACAAGTACGTAAACGTGAGTTTCAAATGTGTATCTAATTATTAAATATATAAATGTGTATGTATTTACATATATATACATTTATTATACACACGTGTCTATATAACAAATCTTTTTTGATATGGACTGCAAATATAATTAGAAAATTTAATTCCAACTCTAATTCTAATATGAAAAAGATGTAAAGCACTTAATTTCTAATAAATTAATTTCATCTCGATGTT
This sequence comes from Primulina huaijiensis, assembly GCF_012295235.1. Taxonomy (NCBI): domain Eukaryota; kingdom Viridiplantae; phylum Streptophyta; class Magnoliopsida; order Lamiales; family Gesneriaceae; genus Primulina; species Primulina huaijiensis. Next base: position 20,370,716 of record NC_133307.1, read on the forward strand.
AATATTATGCATTTATATATTATGATGAAATATAAGGGTTAATGGTTGAACATAAGGTTCAAAGACGAACCAAGAAATAGTAAACACAAGATTTGAAGTTAATTAAGAGGCATAAATTCACGTTATAGCCCTTTCAGCCTGCTTAGCCGAGAGATGGCGTTTAAGGCGTTTATGAGTGATTTTTTATGAATTTATGTTTCTGAAGTTGTCTTCGGGAAATCCTCTATTGTTTAATTTCTCTGGTATATCTTTTGTAATTCTTTTTATGTTTTGTAAAATTGTCATATATGAACCTTATATTCATTCTTATTCTGGAAATTAAATACCTCCTTTTATCAGTTCAGTAATTCGAATATGATATATAGGCTGGAAACCAATAATCTTCATGTGTGCGCAAGCCACTAAGGAAACATTTGATAAAACAACACCACCACGTATCAGATTCAATTGTATTCCAAGCATCAGATAATTAAGTACATGCACCTAATGAAATTATTAAAGGACGTTAAAATAAATAATTTGGAAAGTAAATGTGTATGTTCAAAAAATCATTCGATTAATGCACATATATATTATATTAGTTACGTGTATACACATAATAAAATTATTAAAGAACATTAAAATAAATAATTTGGAAGCTAAATGTGTGTTTGAAAATCAATCAATAGAGTAGAACTCGACCACACTAAGTGCAGAAGGATTAAGAATCGATGAGTATTATTAAACAATAATATATTTTTTTATAAACAACGAGGAACAAGGAAAGCAAGAAAACAAACAAATAGAAGAAGGAATTTGAATCATGTCAATAAAGGAAGTTTATTTATTGAACCAAGCGGGCATTAGAATTTGAAATCCGTCGTCGCGAAATACAAAATAGAACTAACTGGCTCTGTACAAAAGAAACACGTGAGAAAGCGAAAATTGAGATAGAAAATAATCGTGTTTAAAATGTAAAAAGATGTGACAATAAGAGAGACAGCATAGGCAGAAAAACTCAAAACTTTCTGCAACAGGCCTTTCCTGAGTAAGCAGCCTTCAAATTTGCATTTGCATCAACAATCAGTTACTGAAAATTAAAACTTGATGGTCCATCAGCATTGATGAATCCTCGTACTGAGACACGAGGTGGAGAGTTTCTATTTCCCAACATCTCGTGGTCCATGAAGATGACGACAACGGTAATATCGTCATGAAAATGTCTCCTGACCCCGGGATCAAGTTTCTTGATTTCATTATACGGCATCTCCCTAGTCTTAGCAGCCTTTCGCAAAGCTGATACAAGAAGTCTTCGAGCTACACCCTAATAGGCCGTGAAATAATGGGAAGGCAAAAATATTATTGAACGAAAGAAAAGATTAAGATCAAATATAAGAGCGTGTAACATACCGGCCTTGGGTGGTTGTGTACAATCTCAACAGCCTCCTGATTTGTCAAGTGTTCCCAAAGACCATCAGAAGCAAAAATGACAAATTTGTCGTCACGTCGTAAATCTCTTGTAGAAATGGCCGGATCAGCTCTTAGAACTGGACGACGAAGAGGTTCAGGAAGGTGAAATCTTGGAAAAGATGGATCCAGGGCAAACTCTGATCGCTTCAGATAGGCATCGCCAATGGATCTTGAAACCTGGAACAAACATGGATATGTCCTTCCACAATATCATAAAATGACAAGAAGTGGCAAAAAACTCTGACAATGCCGTAAAGTGAATCAAAGAGTTCATCATATCGGGGTGTGTGTGTGTGTGTGTGTGTGTGTGTGTGTGTGTGTGTGTGTGTGTGTGTAACGCAAAATCTTGATTTATGGTTGTCTATAAACTTTCACATATAGAACCAAGCAGCAAAATTAACAACCAAAAGCCGCAAAATAGAACCAAGGGATTGTAGGTTATGCGCCAAAGTAATAGCAAATCAAAGCTAAACCATGGGATCAACATGCCTATATATATATAATCGTCTTCAAACTTCAATAGATCATTCAAAGATCAATAAAATAAATTGAAAACTTCACTCTGCGTGAGAGCGCATATGCTCTGTATGAAACTAAGTGAAGCCTTGCAGGAAAAAGAAATATCAAACCTGATGCATTGTTTTAACTTTGTTCCCTTACTTCCACTGGTTTAGACAGCCAATTTGAACTCATCTTCGAAATTAACTTACCATAACACGTCTAAACAAAGCACAAGTAGCAAAGAAGTGACCAGATATTGACTATATGCAGCTTGTTTTATATGATGATGTTATTTTGATAACCAAGCAGTGTGTACATCATGATAATTTTCAATCAAGATTCTGTATCATTTGAACGGATGGGAATATTTCAATTTAAATCCAAATGTCAGTCCATATGTTTCACACGTTGTAGTATAGTAAAATAATACTTCGTTAAGAGTGAGCCTCGAACAACATGAAGAAAAAAAGAGATGCATAACCCGTAGACTACTAAACACTTCTTCATAGGTAATGGGTGGTAAACCTGTATAATGCCTTTGACGCGCCAAACACCTTGCTTTAAAACTAAGATTTGCGGATCTTCTGGATGTAAAGTTCTAAGTTCTTTTCTAACTTCCTCCATACTAGCATTATGATCTCTTGTCAGCTGCTCAGCAGCAATTTTGTTTGATCTGTCTAAGTAACCCATTACAGCTCTCGAATCTCCCAGATTAGCGATAAATAATGTACTGTCCCAGATAACTCCAACTAGACAACAAGAACCGATTGCAGCAATTCCCGGTTTGATTGCATAAGCTCTTCTGACAAAAGTTAGAAAACCATTCTCTGTTTCAGAATATGCATTCCTGATAACATCTTCAGAAATTTTACCATTTTCTCGAGCAAGTCCTGTAAATAGAAAGGGTCATTCCAAGCATTTGCTAACTCCATTCACAAACTTGTAGAAAAAAATGTAACATATATCAACTTGCAGCTCAAGAAAATTCCTATTTGTGCAATAATACTTGCTTTATCCAGAGATAGAAATATAAACACACACAAAAAAAAAACAAAACAAAAGGTTGTCTTTTGATGCAAGTTAATCAAATTAGTAACTAAACTTAAAAACATTTATTGCTTCCATATGAATAACTCGACTTTAAGCCCAAGTACTCGCCACATTAGAAACTTTTATAAGAGAAATTCAGGTGGCAGCTCAAAGCAAAGACTTAAACATTTCATCATATACACATAAAATTATGATTTCTGTCTCTTTACACAAGTTTTGGTTCTGACAGTAACTTAAAGTAATTATAGAAAAGTAAAAGAGAATGAAGCCTCACTAAGTAGATGATGAAAGATGTGATCACAAACGTATCTTGAAGCCTCAGGGCCACCATGGCCATCGTACACACCAACAAAGGTGGCATTTCTGCCTGTCTCTACCTGGCTCTGATCCTCGATAACTTCATTAGCCTGAACCATTGCAATTGAGAACTCACCATGCGAATGCCTTTCGAGATCTCTAGACCAAAGAAGTGCGTCATCTGCACCTCCCAAATCCTCATCATCATCCTTGCTCATACGGGCATATCGACTGAACGGGCGCAGACATGTGGATACTGTTGTTCCCAACCAAGAACACATCCCTCATTTCCCTCCGATTCAGTGCAATCAAATATTCTGATGTCGAGGCAGGGAACTAATCCACACCAAAATTAACAATTGCACCACACTACATAGAATGACATAGTAAGACAACAAGCCTGACAAACAAGAGTACTTGTATACAAGCAAGATTTTAATTTTAAACAGTCAGCAGAGAACTATTCCACCCAACTCTAAAAGGTAAGACAATATGAATAAAATGAAATCCAAGAACAGGATGTTCTAGAATCAAGAGGCAACAGTTAATGTTTTAGAATAGGACACGAAGGGCAAGTAATTCAAGGAATCCAAAATAGAACTATATATCTGAAATTGTATCTCAAAGAAAAAAATGTTTAAAAAAGTTATTAAGGTTTTGACAGAGAGGTAAACAAAGAAATACTCCTCCTTATTACACAACAAAAATTGTAAAAAAAAAAATCCAATCAGTATATTGATCTAGTGAGGGTTGACATTTGGCTGATGTGATAAACCCCACAACTCCAATTTTCAAGGCTGCATCAATGTTACAGTGAAACCAGAAGAGGAAAAAAAACAAGAACTGTGTTCATATAACAAAAATCAAACTTAGATTCAAAACTGCAATACGCATAGTACTTATTGTATTAGTTAAATACAAAGGAACTGGACAAAGACTTGCACACTTCTATTCAAGATGGTACAGTGATTTGAAGAAAATAAAAGTGGAAAATTAATAAAAACAACTAACCAATATTCTAACTCAAATCGCGATAACAAACCGAAAAAAGATAAAAAAGAACCGATCAATGCAGACTACTGCCGAGAAAATTTTGAGTTTTATCAAATTTAACATGAGTTTTTTTATTTATAGACTCAGTTAACAATATATGATGGGGGCGGAAGAAGAAAACCGTACGAGGATTCAATCAGTGACTAACAAAGGAAAAGAAAGGATTTAATTAACGTAAAAAAAAAAGTGGAGATCTTGAACCAATCTTACATGGGATTGATTAGAATCTTGCAAAAACAAGTCGAATCTTGCCTGAAATGGCTTAGAAAGAAAATGGATCTGGCTAAATTGCAAGTGGGATTGGGGTTCTGTGAGGTAAAATATGCTTAAATCTTTGAATGTATAAGCGAATCTTCTTTCTTTTTTTTTGGAGCTAAATTTATATGTGAATATTCCGTAGAGAGAAGATGTAGCAGAGACTGCCGTGGAAGAGAGGAAAGCTGAAGTCCACGATCAGAGCAATTTACTGCACATTATATTGATTTAATTACTCTATGTCATAATTATATAATATGATAAAATTAGCCGAATTTTTTTAAAATGAAAACGTTGTATATGTTGAAAAATTATTTAAAAATGTGTTAAATATTTGTGTTGAAAATGTGAATGTTGAATGTTGAAAATTAGGTAAAATTAGGTGTTGAATATTGAAAATTAGTGTGTGATGATGTAGGTAATGATGTATTTTATTTTTGGATTATTTGTAAAAAAATTTTATAAATAGATCTCTCATTTGTGAAGAAAATCACAATTGAGTTGAGAGAAAAATATTATAAAGTGTGTAGTGTGATAATTTTGAGAGTTTGAGATTTTTACTTTTTTTACCGTAAATTTTTACTTTTTCACAACACGTTATCAGCACGAAGCTCTAAAAGTCCTCCATATTTTTCCAAGCTCCGAACAGAAGAAAAAGGTAACAAAAGTAATAATATTTATTTTACTGTTATTTATTTATTGTTTATATATGTAATATATAATATAATGTTATTGTTAGAAATAATAAAAATAATTTTTTCAAAAACTTGTTATAAATCCTGGGAGGATGTTAAGACGACATCCCACACTCCCGGTAAGGGATACGACAAGTATAAAAGCCTATAAGGTTTTTTAAACAAAATAACTTATGACACCTAATTATAATAATGTGATATGATATACATAATTATTTAAATATGACTAATATTATATACACCATATTATTACCATAAAATTATACAAATACATACATTTATTTTCTTATACACCAACGGTAATAAACGGTAACAAAACGGCTAGTTTTTGCTCTATAAATACAATCTCACAAATACATTCAATCACTCCAACTTTCTCTTCTTCTCTAAAAATTATTCTTCATCAAATTTTCGAAGAAAAAAAGAAGATGGCTTTCACGAGGTTATTTTTAATTATTTTGGTTATCATACTCACCAGTCTTGTATTTATCGGAGAATATCCTCCTCGTGTGTTTTCTTTATTTTTACGAATACTTGTACTTGTTGTTTATCCATTACTTTGTATTGCAATATTCATTAACTAATAAAATGCATCGTAATTTTTAGTACCACCATGGCAAACTTGGCAAAGCTCGAATTCATCGCTCTTGATATTACTGGGAAAAACTATATGCCATGGACTCTTGATGTAGAAATGCATCTTGAGTCATTGGGTCTAAGCGAGACCATTAAAGAAAATGGTATATCTTCATCACAAGAAAAAGCAAAAGCTATAATATTTTTACGACGACACCTTGATGAAGGTTTAAAATGTGAATATCTCATCGAAAAAGATCCCATGGCTCTGTGGAAAGGATTAAAAGAGAGATTTGAACATATAAGGGAAGTTATACTTCCGACCGCCCGTGATGAATGGAATATGTTAAGATTCCAAGACTTTAAAAAAGTCAGTGATTACAATTCAGCGATGTATAGAATAATCTCGCAGTTAAAATTTTGTGGACATGAGGTTACAGAATCGGAAATGCTTGAAAAAACATTTTCCACGTTTCACGCATCAAATATAACACTACAGCAACAATATAGAGTGCGTGGATTTGCGAGATATTCTGAACTCATCGCCTGTCTTCTTGTGGCGGAAAAGAACAACGAGCTATTAATGAGAAATCATCAGTCCCGACCCACTGGATCAACAGCATTTCCAGAAGTAAATGCTGTAAGTAAAAATGAATTTAAACCTGGAAACCAAAATCAAATTCAAAGACAAGGTTTTGGTCGAGGTCGAGGTCGAGGTCGAGGTCGTGGACGTGGACGTGGACGAGGAAGTGGTCGTGGTCGTGGACGCGGCCGTGGTTTTGAAAATAATCGAGATAGTTATTTCTATAACTCATCTCAAAATAACGTCCCAAACCATCCACAGAAAAGGCATCAAGAAAACATGAGTGTTAATGAAAATCACTCGAAAAGATTTGAAAGTTCTTGTTTCAGATGCGGTACTCCAGGACATTGGTCTCGTATTTGTCGAGCCCCTGAGCATCTTTGCAAACTTTATAAAGAATCGATAAAGGGGAAAGAAAAGGAGACCAACTTCACTGAGCGAAGTGACCGTTTGAGTGATTCAACTCATTTTGATGCTGCTGATTTTATGAATGATTTCTCTGGAAATGATCAATATGTTGGTGGGATAGAAATGAACAATATTGATGCTGCAGATTTTCTCAATGATTTCTCTGAAAATGAACAATATAGTGGTAGAATATAAATGTACAATAATTTATTTTTCATGTATTTATATGATAATGTTTTATTGTACAATTATGATATGTGTTATATTTAAATATGTATTGTCATTAATTTTTTTTCATTGCATATTTTTTGAAGTTCAAATATGGAAAATGCTATGAGCAAAGCTGAAGTTTGCATACCCGATAGTGGTACAACGCACACTATCCTCCGAGATAAAAGATATTTCTTGGAACTAAAACCAACAAAAACAACGGTGAATACAATATCAGGTCCTGTAGACTTGATTAAAGGATGTGGTAAAGCACAATTTTTGTTACCTAATGGTACAAAATTTTTGATCAATGATGCTTTATATTCACCACAATCGAAAAGAAATTTGTTGAGTTTTAATGATATATATTCCCATGGGTATGATACTCAAACAATGAATGAAGGGAATGAGAAATATATGTGTCTTACCACATATAAATCAGGAAAGAAATATGTGATTGAAAAACTACCAATGCTCCCTACTGGATTGCATTATACACATATACGTCCCATTGAATCAAACATGGTAATTGATAATTCTTCAATATTAACCAATTGGCATGATCGATTAGGACATCCTGGTTCAACAATGATGCGAAGAATTATAGAAAATACACATGGTCATCCATTGAAAGACCAGAAGATCTTTCAGAATAATAAGTTTCAATGTAAAGCATGTTCTCTTGGAAAACTTATTATAAGACCATCACCAGCCAAAATCCAAACTGAATCACCAATGTTTCTTGAACGTATTCAGGGTGATATTTGTGGACCAATCCATCCACCATGTGGACCATTCAGATACTTTATGGTATTGATTGATGCCTCCAGCAGATGGTCACATGTATGTTTATTGTCAACTCGAAATGTTGCATTTGCAAGATTACTTGCTCAAATAATAAAATTGAGGAATCAATTTCCCGATTATACAATCAAGAAAATTAGACTTGATAATGCTGGTGAATTTACTTCCCAGACTTTCAATGATTATTGTATGTCTATGGGAATCATTGTTGAGCATCCTGTTGCTCATGTACATACTCAAAATGGATTGGCTGAATCATTGATTAAACGTCTGCAAATGATTGCTAGACCAATGATTATGAAAACAAAGCTCCCTATTTCTATATGGGGACATGCAATTTTACATGCTGCTTCATTAATTCGCATCAGACCAAGTGCATATCATAAATACTCCCCATTGCAGCTTGCATTTGGTAAAGAACCAGACATTTCTCATCTGAGAATTTTTGGATGTATGGTGTATGTGCCTATTGCACCACCTCAACGAAAGAAAATGGGACCTCAAAGAAAGATTGGAATTTATATTGGTTATGATAGTCCATCGATCATTCGATATCTTGAACCACAGACAGGCGACGTGTTCACAGCACGTTTTGCTGATTGTCATTTTAATGAGGAAATCTTCCCAATGTTAGGGGGAGAACAGAAACATACCGAAAAAGAAATTACATGGTATGTATCATCATTGTTACATCTGGATCCAAGAACAAAACAATGTGAAAAAGATGTACAGCAAATTGTGCACTTGCAAAGAATAGCAAATCAAATACCAGATGCATTTGCAGACACAAAAGGGGTAACTAAATCATATATACATGCTGCAAATGCCCCTGCTCGAATTGAAATTCCGAAGAAACAAATTGAAGATAGTCATGATGTCATTAAACGCCTGAAGCGTGGAAGGCCAGTTGGTTCCAAGGATAAAAATCCTCGAAAAAGAAAATTCATAGAGAAACACAATGATCACAAAATAGAGAATGATGTTCCTGAAGAAACACATAATGATCACAAAATAGAGAATGATGTTCCTGAAGAAACACATGATGATGAAAATGTTTTGTCAGAACCACAAACTGACGAGAATCATGAAATCTCTATCAATTATATTAATACTGGAAAAATATGGAACCGAAAAGATATAGAAGAAATTGATGATATATTTTCTTATAATGTGGCAATCGACATCATAAATGATAATGAAGATCATGAACCAAAATCTTTTGGTGAATGTAAAAATCGGCAGGATTGGATAAAATGGAAAGATGCCATCCAGGTTGAATTGGATTCGCTAAATAAACGTAATGTTTTTGGACCTATAGTCCTTACACCTGAAGGTGTAAAACCTGTTGGATACAAATGGGTTTTTATTCGAAAGCGAAATGAGAAAAATGAAATAGTAAGATATAAAGCTCGACTTGTTGCACAAGGTTTTTCTCAAAGGCCTGGAATTGATTATGAAGAAACGTATTCTCCTGTGATGGATGCAATTACGTTTCGGTATTTGATTAGCTTGGCAGTATCTGAAAATTTAGAAATGCGTCTTATGGATGTTGTTACAGCCTACTTATATGGATCACTTGATAGTAATATATATATGAAAATCCCTGAAGGATTTAAGATGCCTGAAGCACAAAGTTCAAAACCCAGAGAATGTTATTCTGTGAAATTACTAAGATCATTATATGGGTTGAAGCAATCCGGCAGAATGTGGTATAATAGGCTAAGTGATCACTTGATGAAAAAGGGATATGTAAATAATTCAATATGCCCTTGTGTTTTCATTAAGAAAACAACATCCGGATGCGTAATTATTGCTGTATATGTTGATGATTTAAACATCATTGGAACAAATAAGGAAATTCAAGAAGTTGTGTCATACTTGAAAGAAGAATTTGAAATGAAGGATCTTGGAAAAACCAAGTATTGTCTGGGTTTACAAATTGAACAAAAAGAATGTGGAATATTTGTTCACCAGACAAATTATACAGAAAAGATCCTTAAACGTTTTAATATGGACAAATCAAATCCTTTAAGTACTCCAATGGTTGTTAGATCATTAAACATAGAAAAGGATCCATTCCGTCCATGTGAAGATGATGAAGATATTCTTGGTCCAGAAGTACCATATCTAAGTGCTATCGGTGCCCTTATGTATCTTACAAATTGTACAAGGCCTGATATATCTTTTGCCGTAAATTTATTGGCAAGATTTAGCACATATCCAACAAAGAGACATTGGAACGGAATTAAACATATATTCCGTTATCTACGAGGAACGACAGACTTGGGACTTTTGTATTCAAAAGATGCTAATCCAAGTATAATTGGTTATGCCGATGCTGGATACTTATCTGATCCACACAAAGCACGTTCTCAAACTGGATATGTATTTACTCGTGGAGGCACTGCAATTTCTTGGCGTTCACAGAAACAAACACTTGTAACAACTTCATCAAATCATGCCGAGATTATTGCACTACATGAAGCAAGCCGTGAATGTGTGTGGTTAAAATCAATGACTCAACATATCCAAATCTCATGCGGATTATCATTCGACGAGAAGCCTGTGATACTATATGAAGATAATGCTGCATGTGTTGCTCAAATGAAAGAAGGATACATAAAAAGCGACAGAACTAAACATATTCCTCCTAAGTTCTTCGCATTCACCAAGGAGCTTGAGAAGAATAAATGTATTGATGTTCGTCACATTCAATCAAGTGAAAACTCATCAGATCTCTTCACAAAGGCACTTCCTACGACAATATTCAGAAAGCACATATATAATATTGGGATGCGCAATCTACGAAATTTGTGAAGAATTGTTCGTGTCAACATGAGGGGGAGTTTACGTGACTGCACTCTTTTTCCCTTACTATGGTTTTTATCCCAATGGGTTTTTCCTAGTAAGGTTTTTAACGAGGCAGTATAAAAACACGTAATGTATACAATCATTATGATCATCATCACAAGGGGGAGTGTTGAAAAATTATTTAAAAATGTGTTAAATATTTGTGTTGAAAATGTGAATGTTGAATGTTGAAAATTAGGTGTTGAATATTGAAAATTAGTGTGTGATGATGTAGGTAATGATGTATTTTATTTTTGGATTATTTGTAAAAATTTTCTATAAATAGATCTCTCATTTGTGAAGAAAATCACAATTGAGTTGAGAGAAAAATATTATAAAGTGTGTAGTGTGATAATTTTGAGAGTTTGAGATTTTTACTTTTTTTATCGTAAATTTTTACTTTTTCACAACAGTATAGAATTAATTAACTTTGTTTCTCTTTTCGAATCTTGAATTTTTTTAAAATGAAAACGTTGCATAGAATTAATTTGAGAAGTCCCGACTTACCATATTAATGAGTCTAGCCATTCCAGATTCGAAAAGAGAAACAAAGTTTTGCGGCCTAAAAGGTATACCGCTACATTGGTTGTCAGCGGCATATGATGAAGAGAAGTGAAAGTAACAAGCTCTAACATAGACCGAATTTCCAATGACAAGGCTCCGATTGGACCAAGCTCCACATCAGGATTATGCATTGCCCGAACAACATTAAAGGGGTCTGAAAATATACACGTTGAATCCAAGATACAAACAAAAATCCATACCGCAGCGAATTCAACCAGCTCCGCACCTGCAAACGACCCTGGATGCTGGATAGAACAAGTTTGAGCACCACGAACCAGCCCTTGAGCATCTCTCACCACTACCCCAACCCTAAATCTGTTTTAGATAATATCAAAATCAACATCAACATCAACATCTAGTCAGAGATGATTGGGGAACGGAGGTATCCACGAATGTTCTGATAGCTGCTACTCATCAGAATCAGTAGTAGCACACACCAAACTATATTTTTGGATATGATCTAATAACACTTAATCCCAATCCACATTAATATTAATCTTATGCCCCAAGGAGCCATGGGTTATCTTTACAAATCTGCCATGTGTTATCTTTACAAATCTCATCTCAAATCGCTCAACAGAGAATAACAAAGAGTTCAAAATTCTCTTGCTTAAGAGTCTTCGATAGATATGCAACACAATCAAGAAAAGTGCATTATGATTTGACTTTAAACTAGAACAAAAGAGAATATTTTTACAAACATCCTAACAATAGGACAAAACAAAAGATAGTGGCTAGTAGAAGTATTATAAACTTACTTAAGTAATATGTACCATTTGTTGGGACATGATGAGACGATAAATTCACCGCTGTAAGGACAAAATCTCGGGAGGCACGTCATAAGAAGATATGTACCAAAAATGATCGGGATGTATGGATTGAAATGGAGAAGGAGCCAAGTTGTTTCTTTCCAAGATATAGTCGTCCTTAACAGTATATGTAAGGCCTGAGATTATATCGCTGTAATCAGACATTAATTGATAGAATTGCAAATAATGAAGATGTAAGGGGCTAAAGTGCAATTAGTGAGATTGAGTGGAAAAACATGTGGAGGACAGAACTTGTCGCGCATATGCGCGGAGGAGAGGCGCGCATATGCGCAAGCAGTCAAGCGTGGAGGCAGAAGACATATGCGCGAGCATGTGAAATAGCCAAGTGCCGAGACAGTAGGTCTCGCGCATATGCGCGAGCAGTGACGCATGAAAAAAAAATGACACATGTCTTGCCATGCAATAAATAGATAAGCTTTTTCTTCATTTCCAATTCAGAAGTTACAGCAAGAAAACCGAGAGCTCCATGGAAAATCCTCAAAGTTTATTCATAGCTTAGCCTTGTGATTTTGCAAGATCCGACCATCCAATTTTCGATCCGAGCTTAGTTCCGTGTTCCTCTCGCCAATAGCTGCAAAAAGATGTAAGTTTTCTTATGTCCTTGCATGGTTTGAAATTCAAATGTTGGAGGAATCATAGTTTGATTGATAATATGTGTTCTTGAGAGTGTGGTAATCGTAGAATCGAAACCGGATCGAAGAACGGAGACCGTATGCAATTGTTATTGATTTTCCATCATATTTGAATGAACTTGTACAGATTTTTGGAGTTGTGGCTTAGAATTGTTGATGATTATGAGTTGTTGAGCACTGTCTATTGATACTTGAGTTGCCGGGATCTCGAGATTGTGCCGTTATGCTGTCGAAATGTATTTAGATTGAATTTGATCGAGTCAAGTTGCTTTGAGTTGAGTTGTGTATTGATATTGTGTCTTGCGAAAATGTTATTCCAGATCGGTATCGACGGTTTCGAACTTGAAAACTCAACATCGAAATCGATAAAAGAACGAGCGAGGGTTCTAAGCTGTTATACGTTGAAGAACGGAAGGTTATCGAGCAAGAGTGAGCTTGATTTCATCTAATCGAACGCCGAGAACAGAAAGGTATAAATCAATGTTAAACCGAGAGAGATAAATCGAGTAAGAGATAACTTGAGTTTCCCAAAACCACATACTTATTTGTTATCGTAAGACAATACTTATTTCCCAAAACCACATACTTATTCTAAGCTGTTATAACTCCTGATAAGGAAGAGAAGTGAAATCATTCAGCCTTGGTGCTTTGGAAGGATGCATATCAAATACTTCCTGACGAACCTCTTCATCAGTTAAAGGTGCATAGAGTGCTTCATTCATCCGATCTCCCACCAAATTATTTGTAAAATCGAGCGCTGCCTCAATATCCATCTGGGTTGGATTATAAGAAGAAAACAGAGTACCAAAATAATCTTTGGTAATGTCAGCCATCCTTTGGATATATGTGCACCATTCTTTGTTCTCCTTCACAAGACCCTTAATATGATTTGTTCTTCGACAATGAGAGGCAGTGGCATGAAAATATTTGTTGCTGCGATCCTAATGTTGTAACTAACTAACATGAGATCTTTGGTTCCAATTAATCTCCTCTTGTTCTGATAACTTCTTAATTTGTTTCTCTACCTCCTAAATGGGAGATAAGTTGTTTTTAATCACATGAGAACTCATAATTTGATCCAGCTCCTTAATAAGATCGGTGATTTTTCGACCAATCTGATCAAATCGTGTTCCAGCCCGAGATTTAAGAAAACCACTACACTAAGATAGACAAGTAGAAAGATTAGTGTAACCCTTGATTTCTTGCCAACAAAATGATCATAGAAGTACTTGTCTAGAAGCCATTTATGTTCAAATGTAAATCGTTTCCGAAATTTCCTCATATTTGGGAATGGGTTTGGTTTCATTATCATGAAATTTTCGATGATCTGATCCAAAATACGCAAAGATCTTACCCTCTGCCACTGAAAACCGAGAATTCCATTCGAAGTTACAAACATGTCGGTCTAACCGGGCCAAAATCTTCTCATCGCCTTGTCGTATATTACACCAAGTATATGGATACCCTCTAACTGTTAAATCATGAAGGCCACAATCATCTAAATCATCAGAGAAGATTGACATTTGAGTAAAATCTAGGAATGTAAACGAACCGAGCCAGTTTGCGAGCTTTTCGACCCGACTCGAAAAATATTTAATTTCTATTCGAGTTTATTGAATTCAAGTCAAACTCAAACATGTTCAAAGTTTTTTCGAGCCAAACTTGAGCCCAAAATATATTGTTTGATATTTCGCAAGCCGCTCACGAGCTTTAGTATTCTGTTAATATAATATAATTATATATTAAATAAATAAATTTTGATCCTTTCGAATAATTATTTTCGAGCAATAATTAAAATAGTCAGCGAACATGTTTGAATCTTTCTAGCCGAACTCCAACTCGAGCCAAAATTTTTAAAATTTTCGAATTTCAAATTGAGCTCAAACTAGAATAGAACTACTTCGAACTGAATTTGAGCCTTCAAATTTTTGTCATGTTCGACTTGATTCAATTCGATTACACTCCTAGTAACAGCCTCTTGGTAAACCTCCAAAATTTTCCCAATCATAAAATATGTCATTGAAGTTACCTCTAACTAACCATGGAAGCATTTTGAGTTCCTGAATACCTATGAGTCTTTTAAGTAGTTATCATGATTGATTGTGAAATGAAACCGTATGGTTACCATAGAAACCAGTAAATCTCCATTGATTATATTCATCCTTAACAATGTAGTCTATATGACTATTAGAAAACGATTGAATAGTAACTGAATATGGATCGTGCCACGATAAGATAAGACTACCCCTATGTATGTGGTTCTCAACTGCAAAATTTCCATCAAATTTAAACTGACCTGACCACCATGGACTTTGAGATACAGTAAGTTTTGATTCACAAAAAAAAAAGATATGGGTTTCTTTCGGCCAGAATGAAATATAACAGAAATTGAGAAAATGACTCCTTTTAATTGATAAGCTTTCCCTTCTGGAAAGACACATCCATTTTCAGGAAAAGGCTAAGAGCTTAAGCAGGAACTGTGAGGGGGCCTAGCCATATAACTCAACAGTTACACCTACTTTTTCAATACTATACTTCGATTCTTCCTTTCTAAAAGGATCCACTTCCCCTGTAGTTGTCAACTCGTTCTTGATCCTAATATACATATTGATGTACATATAGATCCACCAACTTTAGATATCAAATGATCATGCTCTATTTGAAACTAGCTAGAATTTATTTCTTATAATCCAGTTTATGAGAAATCGGGGTCGGCAGCTTTCACTTAAAAACTTAAGGGAATGAGCCGAGACCAGGAACAACACTACCAGCTTTCAGGTCAGGAGGGAAAATAACTAAATCAAGGGAAAGTCACTAATTTCACGGTGGTTCCCAAGCCCCGTGCATTCCAGACCATGCAACTCATTGGAACCAACGGGACTGCTCCACAGCCACCACCAAAATATGAAATTCATATGCATCTGTCCTTGAGGAGGAACTTGCACGTTTCACACTATATCATTCATGTAAGGCCGTGTAATTAATTTTACAGTAAGTTGACATAATTAAAATAATTATTGAGTTGATAAATTAAAATAATTATTTATGCCTAATAATCTTTGGAAATATTTCAAAGATACGTATTTTGAATATCGGAGAATTTAAAACCATATAAAATACATTCAGAGTTTAAATAACAAATGTGAACAAAATAAATATAAAAAAGAGATAATTGGGCTCGAGTTGCTATTTTTAGTAACCAACCCCAAGCCCTTCACCCCTGCAGCCATGTCATCTCCCTTCACCAGCCAAGCTTCCGGACGCACCGTGCCGCCTAAGTGCTAGAGTAAGCAGTGATGAGCACATCAACATGTTTCCCCCGAGCCCTGCAGCCTTCCTTGCGCTACATCGAAGAAAGAAACCGAGCGAATCCAACCTTGTCCGAAGCTTGTACCGCGCACAATTCTTGGTCTGATGTAGGTGAGTTCTTGCTTCGGTTTTTTTGGAATTTGGTGGTTAATTGATGAGTAGTTGAAGCCTTTTTCGTTTTTCCTGTTTCCAGCTGTTGTTCCAGTCATTTTCATAGCTTCTCTGGCGAGCTCCAACCTCTGCATTTCCGTGAGACCACCGGTTGCCGCTGTTGTCCAGCTACTACCTTTGATTCTTGGTAAATGTTGAGATCAATTCTACCCCTTATTCGAAAGTGAGGCTGCCGAAATCCAAAAATTTACCGAGCTGATTTAAATTGTTTTGATCGATTAAATTGCTCTATATTGACGTCTATATCGGGTTTATGTTGTAGGTTCAATCATTGGACGTGTTTAAGTTAAAATGCTTCAACCCGATATTTGTATATTGAATTAGTTTGCTCGTATATTCTATGATTATCATTTATACGTTGATTATTCGAGCTTTTGGGATTTATTGGAGCAAAAATTAGTTAAATATATCGTTTAGTTTAAAAAGTTGGCAATTAAACGAGTGGTTGAATAATTCGATAATTTAGTCAAATTTTTTTATTTAAAATGTGATCTGAGAATTGTTGGAATTGTTAGGCGATTTGGTGAAAGATTGATAATATTGGGATTAAGTTTTGATAATTAAATAATTAATTTGGATTTTTAGCAAATAAATCGAACTTTATTACTTTTGAGAATTGGTTGGATTATTTAGGTTTATTGGCGGATTGTGAAATTATTCGGCTCATTGTTATTTATTTTATGCCGAGAAGCTTTAAAGTTGTTCGTTCGGTTGTTGTCTATCGATGTAGGTATGTTAGGGGTGTCAATCGGGTCCGGTGGGTCGGGTTTCGGGTCAACTCGTGAAATTTTTTTCAACCCGAACCCAAACCAACCCGAAAACCCCCAACCCGAACACGAACCCGCCGAACCCGACTCAACACGTCTAACCCGAATTTTATTTATTTTTTTAAAAAATTAATGAAAAAAATTCAAAAAAATAAAAAATAATAATAATATTTTAATTTAAACACATAATAACAAAATTTCTGATTTAAATTTGAAAGTTTAATGGTAGAAAATTAAAAGTATATTTACTAAATCAAATAAACAATTGTTAAAAAAATAAACAAAATAAATATTAAATGATGAAAATTTATCATAGAAATATACAATAAATTTTGTTCAAACATACAATATATAAAAAATAGTTAATATTTTCAAAAAAAAAATTCGGGTCAACCCGAAACCCGTCTAACCTGGTACTAACCCGAATCCGCCCAACCCGAACCCAACCCCAACCCCAACCCTAAAAACCCCAACCCGAACCTGATTTTTTTCGTGTTGGGTCGTGTCGGGTTGACGGGTCGTTTTGCATTTTGCCACCCCTAAGGTATGTAACATATCGGTAACATAAAACGATAATGCATATTTTATGTTTTATTTCTATTGTTTATGTAATTTTGTGAATTATATGAGTTGTTAAAATGCACCGCTGATTATATGATAATTTAATTGACATGTTTATGACAGTTAGTGTAGGACATGATGTTATGACATACATATTTAGCCATATGGTTTCTCATTACTCGTTATTGTTGTTCGTTTTTAATAGCCACTTGTTTTATATCTCGGGATCATAGTGTAGCTGACAGAAACCGTAGATATGATTGAAAAATCATGTTTGTTAGTACAGTCCTCGGGGTGAGCACTGGGATTGAGATATCCAGTTCTGTTCAGTTGTGTCATTCTTGTTATATCATTTACAGTAGTATGGATGTCTAGTCGTGAGTGTTGTTCAGCACATCATGACATGTCTCGCATACTTGACAGAGTGGTTTAGCTGCATGACAATGTAGCTCTCTTGTGTTGTTGCTCGAGCTTTATTTATGATGTTATTGTACCGTTCATTGGCTCTAGTTACATGTTGTTCATGAGCCCTATTTATTGATTTCATATTTTATTTTATATATGTTTATGAATTGCTTATGATTATTGTTGTTATTATTGAACTATTTTATTTTGAAATACTAACCTTAGTATTTTACTGGAGGACTGATGTGGTTGTTTTTGGACATCATGATAGGTATCCCGAGTAGTTTTGCAGCACTAGACAGGGGGTTCTCCAGTGGAGCTCGTGAGTGAGGTCGGACTGTTGTAATCTTGTCAGTTTGGATTCTCCCAGTTAGTCTATGTATGTATTGGAGTATTTGTCAGTTTTATGTTAGATTTTATTTCTCGGGAAGGTGCCTCGTGTATCTATATGATTATTTGGATTTGATGTTGTTTGTTTGGATTTAGTTTCTATTTTTTTGGAGTCCTATCGGCTTATTTGAACTACTGATTGTGGACTTGTTGGTTTGTGCCTAACTGGTGCTTGCATGTGACTGTTTATAAATTCGACAATGTCTTCCTCGAGTCATTTTTATTTTATAAGTAATTTAAATTTGTTTGTATATCTTATTTACAGAAAATTCATATCAAAATTTGTATATGTCATAAGGTCCATTTTAAAATCATTTTTCGCTGTAGATTTAAATTAATAATTATTGATTGTTAATTAACAGTATTTAGAGTAACTGAGCCTCACAAGTCGTGTCTTTTTGGCAACTCAAAACTCGTTTTCCCGAAGTTATTGGAGGAATTTTATTAGAACTTCCTGGAAAACTCTTTGGAATCTCCCCCGTCATTTGCTTACATTTTTTCCTCATGGGGTTAGAACAAGAGTCGTTTCTACAACACTTATGTTTCCTTGTTTAGGACCTATCTCCATCAAAGTAATAAAACGATCCACTCCTGCTACACATCTACCGTGCACACCTATGTGAGCACCGATGAGGTGTCACTTAACCAATTGGATGTGATGAAATATAGAAAAATTGTGTATCTAAGGGGTGAGTGACACCTCATCGGTGCTCACATAGGTGTGCACGGTAGGTGTGCAGCATATCAAAACTGTATATACATATGCTCTTTGATTAAACTTGAGTTTTGTCAATTAAGATTGCACGTGCGACACATAATTAGTACAATAATCTAGTATTTGTCAACTGAAAGAAAACACTTAATTAAATTCGAGTTTAATGAAATGAAGATTTACGTGCCAAGTATATATGCATTATGTATACTAGGTTACCTACCTAATTAATTAGGGGCATAGAATTCAGCACGACTTAATATATATAGTTAATTCCCTCAAACACGCTTCTTCCCTTTCGCAGAAAATTAGCCAATCCTTGTTTCATCTTATTTTGTTAATATTTTTCATCATTAAAAAAATAATAAATAAATGGTGAGTTGTTTAAAAATCCAAGTAAACACATACTACTCGTGACAAAATTTATTTTTATCAATATCTCGTGTTTCGTCTCATTATCCCAAAATTGTGTTAAAAAATATTGAACATATCCCATTACTAAAAGCTTCGATTGCTTCGCCTAGTTGGCATGCACAAGTCTTTGATAATTGAAAATTTTTTGATAGCTACATATATTATATAAATTATATGTTAAGAAATTATTATTATCCAAGAATTTTGGTGTATGACAAAATCTAAACAGCATGGAAACAGCTGCACTTTATAAACAGGTATCAGTTCAACTGCCCAACTCAAAGGAATATCTTTCTAACCGGCTGAAGCTCAAAGAAGTCTAACCGCATTAAAAGAAGCTCCTCAGAACCGGATCATTAAAGAGAACCATTTATTGCTTAAAGACATTCTCTGACCGACTTAATACATTCAAAGTATTACACCGCCTTGAAGTCAACGTATACTTACATTAGTTTCAAGAATGATCTGCATTTATGTCTCTATCCCAGAAAAGAAAGACCAAGTATTGACTTCAAGTTCTGATGCTAAAAATAGTTACCATAAAAGGAATTCCTCAAGAAAAGCGCTTCAGAACTATGCTGAGTAAAAGGAACATTAAATGCGTCTATTGGAGAACAATTGATGCTCATAAAGAAGACAGCAACACATCTGTTCAGAGGATCAGGTTAACGTTGCTTTGTCCTTCCCGACAATTAAGAAGATCATGTATATTAACGGAGGAGCGTGCTAGTTAAAACCACCACTTCATTCACAGCTAAAAAAAAAACACGTTGCTAGCTTATACAAAGATCTCAGAGCGCTATCAAAAGTCTATACACCTCATCGCTCTTTCAGCACTCTTTGAACAGAATTACATTTGATCATTTAAGGATCAATTTCGTGCTACTCAAACCAAACTGCTTATTCATATCAGTAACCTTCTGGTTATTTGATTTAGTCTTGGTTTCTGGTGAACTAAGTGTTCTTAAAATCCAAAAGTGTAAAGTGATCACTAGGAATTCCAAAATAGGCAGTGTGATAAGTCCTGATTGGAGTGGGCTGTTGCAAAAAGTTTGTAAAGCCAAAATCTTTTAGTGGAAACCCTCCTAAGGAGGAAGAAAGGGTGACGTAGAAGTATTCATTCTCCGAACATCCATAAAAAATCTTGTGTCACTTTACTTATCGCAAGCACTTACTTTTCCTGTTTCTAATTGTTGATTAAGCCTGTTAACGTGTTTAAGTTTCTATTGGAGATTGTGAACAGTTTTCCTCACTTAATAGTGGTTCACATTTCTAGCCGTTTGAGAAAAATTTTCAACCGCCTAAAAACGGTTGAAATAAACAATTTTAAAGAAGAAAATTTGAAAGAGTTTATTCACCCCTCCTCTAAACTCTTTTCCGATCCCAACATTATATATCTTTTTAGATTTTCATAAAATATTTAAGCATATGGAAAATAAAGGGAGAAATAGTCATTTTAGTACTGCAAGTTTTTCATAATTTCTAT
Organism: Primulina huaijiensis; assembly: GCF_012295235.1. Classification (NCBI taxonomy): domain Eukaryota; kingdom Viridiplantae; phylum Streptophyta; class Magnoliopsida; order Lamiales; family Gesneriaceae; genus Primulina; species Primulina huaijiensis. Next base: position 20,391,688 of record NC_133307.1, read on the forward strand.
TTTCGTCCTCAAATATGTCAAAGTTGGGTTTTAATAATATATATAACCTTTTTTTTTTGCTAGACTAGTACTATTATATTGAAGGCCTGACATGACATTGAAACTTGAACGTGTCGATAATTTTTTGATGTCACATCAACATTTCTCGTCTGCATATTAGCACTCCAACGAAATAGGACTAAAAAACCAACAAAAAAATTAAAGTTTCTGGATTAAAATCCATCTTTGACAAGCTATATGATGGAAATAAAAAACATGAAAACTTACATGACCAATTTGACAGTTTTCCCGAAGTTTATATTATTTATAAGTACCTTTCTCAATACAAAATATATATACAAGGTCATCATATATATATACAAAGTGTTAAAACTTTAATGTAAACCACATGTAGTTCAGTGGACAAAGTTTTTGTTTCTTATACATAAGCTGTAGGTTAATTCCTACTTAGGTCTTTATTTTATTCCTTTTTTTTTCTATTTATTTTTTAAATTTATATATCAAAATTGCATTGTAATTCATCACTAATTCTTATAATTGTATTTTGATCCTCATTTATATAAATCAAATGAATTATAAAAATATTGTACAAGCATGCAACGCGTGCGTCGGTGCACTATAGTAACATGCTTGCTTCGGTGCTATAATATTTATTGAGGGGTAGTCGATCTCTAAATTTTCTCTAAAATTTAAGAATAGCAGGTGGGACTTTCTGAGTTGTTCCTTCCCCGAATTGCTCTTTTTCAATCACAATTTAAGAGCAAGAAAGAGAATCGTCTCCATCAGCCCCTTCGACTCGGTCACTTATAATAGAATCACATGCAACGAGGTTCATGTGGAAATTCTGTTTACATGTAAAAATAAATGGAAGATCCAAAAATTGAGTGAAAAAGTGCAACAAAACCGCAAAAGTTAAAACACAAATGCAGAAACGATAACGTAAAGGAAACTAAAATTAAATAGATGCTTGAATTTTCTGTTGGTATGGTATTCTTTAATTTGTCTTGGGAAAACTCGGGATAGAAATGGGTGAACCAAATGGCTAGGTGAAAATAGTCGAGGCAAGAGTTTGACTCGTTTTCCTTAAAACGATATTGCCCCGCCCCGGTGCTCACGGTTGTTGGCAATTCGTTTCCCAAGATACAACGACTACGACTTTAAAATAGTAGCACTACAAATTTCAAAGTCACACGAACTTGAAATGTTTAGAACGCTATCAAGATGGTATGAAAACTTTCTAGTTTCGAATTCTAAGCGTTAAACTTAAAAATCCAATTCCAAGAGTTTATATCTTGCAAAACTTGGATTTAAGCGCAAATGCTTAAAAAACTCAAAACTAGAAGACAA
>NC_133307.1:20393156-20439456 GCF_012295235.1 Primulina huaijiensis
ATATATATATATATATAATCTTTTCGATTCAATCTTTTCATTCGATAAAATTTGAACTCAATTAATTTCTCATTCACCCTAATTGGTAATCAAGAAATAATTTCGTTTGATACGTAGCTCGTTCGAATTATTTTATCGATTCAAATGAGTACAAAACTCATTTTTCTAACATTTTCATGTCTCGAACTTGATTACTAACCCAAAAACATGTGTTGTTCATTCGCTTGCAATTGAACTTCGCCAACATGTGTTGTTCATTCGCTTGCAATTGAACTTCGCCTTTATCTGGGGAGGAAAGTAAGGGTATGCATGTTTGGGGAAAAACTCAGTATGTGGGGGCCAACCGTACACAAAAATGTCCAAATTTACATATAATATGATATCAAATGTGAAATATCGCATAACATATCTCAACATGAATCAAGACATGAGGTAAACAGAATTCAAAACAAGGCATCAAAACATATCAAAACAAGGCACTGCTATTCATCTCTTTGTACATGGTATACTGATCAGTCCCTAATTGTTACATCTCTAAGGGGGTGAGACCATATATCGGTTATTGTAACTCACCGAATCAAGGCGTTATCTTATCTTTTCATGTTTCAGAAATTTTCTTATCATTTTAAATTTGAATCCTAACAGTGCATTTTTTTCGAGATTTCATAGCATAACAAAGAATTCATGTGGAAGGAAACGTATCTGGATCAAAGAGCATGAATCGGGTAATGTACGATCGAATTTTCAAAAACAAGAACATAATCATTTTAAAGCATATATATAAGCTCACTTATCATTCTTGAAGCAACAATTAAACATGGAAGAATGCTTGCTGGAATGCTCATACACAATGATGTTTTTTTTGCTGTCGAAACGTGGCTCGAATAAGGTGTTGCTTATGCTCGAAAAAGATGCTACTTGGCTCGAGTCTTGGACAGATTTTTTATCAACTTTGGGTAGAGTTTTTGCTTGAAATTGAGCAGAACAAAGCTCGTTATTTTTGCTGCCAAGGGGGCTCCGAATTTGGGATGTTTGTACTTTGTTTTGTGTGATTTCACTCTACCTTCGCCCACTATTTATAGGCTATAAATAACCAGCTGAAAGGTCCTCCATTCAGGGCTATTTACTCCATTTAAATACCATTATTCCTCATTCATTGTGCTATATACAACTCATCCCAAATCAGCTGAATGTGACTCTTTGAATTTTCGAAAATATGTTGCATTTTATGGCTCATTTATGTTGTTTTCATTGATGCTGAATGTTGGGTTGAATGGTCATTTATTAAGCTAGTAAAACTCATCCATTCTCTTGTCCAAAATATAACAAATGAGGAGTTTTGTGGCTGAATATGATTCAAACGTGTAGTGTAAATATGAGCTATTACAAAAGAGTGAATGTTTTGTCAAAAACACTTAATTTTTTTAGAATTAAAGCTTAATTGCTCACGAATTGTGTTGATTATCATTATGCTGGAATTGAGTTCAAAATTTTGAATTCTAGGCTTGGTACAAAGCTGATAATGAGTCTTCACAGATCTCTTATGAGATGGTCTCACGGATCTTTATTCGTGATACATGTGAACACTGATCATATTTACAATAAAAAAAATAATAATTTTGACATAAAAAGTAATATTTTTTATGAGTGACCCAAATAAAATATATGTCTCATAAAATTGACCTGTAAAACCGTCTCATATGAGTTTTTGTGTAATTTTTTTAATTTCATAGTAAATTAGTGCACGAGATATTATAAATTGAAAAAAGTAACATTCAACATAAAAATCGAGTGAACATTTAATTTGGTCGTATACTAGAATGATTATAAGTAAAACTCACACATTAAAATATAAAAAAAAAAAAAAAAAGTGCATGTTATTTTATAGCTTATTAAAAAAACATAAACTTTTAGGGTTGTAATTATATATATTTGGGCTAAAATACGCAGTAAATAAATTTTCAATGTAACTATACGGTTACAAAGCTCACTAACAATAAAATAATACAAACTAAAAACCAAATAAAATATTTTTATATATTAAAAAAACAAACTAAATCAACAAAATTTATTAAATTATTTTTTATATTAATGTATTCGATTAGGACCCATTTGATTTGCTTTATTTATTTTTTAATCTAAAACTTGAACCAAACAAATTTTTACGGTTTGGTTGATTTTAAAACTAATTTAAATCTTGATTGTTTGGAAATCGAACCAAAACATGCAATTTGATTTGATTTTACAATTTAACTCTGTAAATAAATGTTTTAATAAAACTCTAAAGCTATAATAACTATTACAAATATAGTTTACTACTCACAGGTCTAGTAACGAGAGAAAACCACAGAAAACAAATAGATCCAATTACACACATTCAAACTTCTTGTACATAAATACTTAAGAGTGGGTCTAATGTGAGACCGTCTCACAGAGTCTCACGGATCTTAATCTGTGAGACGGGTCAACCCTACTCATATTCACAATAAAAAGTACTACTCTTAGCATAAAAAGTAATATTTTTTCCATAGATGACTCAAATAAGAGATCCATCTCACAAATACGACCCGTGAGACCGTCTCACACAAGTTTTTGCCAATATTTAATTGATCCGTCTTAGATATGTAATCAAGATCCTTTTATGATAGAGACGAAATCATCTGTTACACTTGGTGCTTTAAACAGTCGTATATTTTGCTCAAACAAATTTTGAAAACGAGACTTATAAGCAAAATGTAGCATGATTTGGAACACCAATTATAGCAGAGTATTTCTTCCACTAATAATATCCTAACAAATAAACGGAATTTATACTATTATTTTATGTTTCGGAAACTGATGTTGATATAATATTTTATTATTTAAATGTAATTTTTTAGTTTTTATATTTACAATGGAGAAGAAGGTTTTAATTTTATTTGAATTTAAATTCATGTCATTCTCTCGTATGGAGATGTTTATGTTACTATAGGGAAAGAATGTTGATTTTTTAAAATCTTAAGGGATATCCGAGTTGGTGGAGTATGTAAGCGCTTGATCAATTATCAGGAGTTTGATTTCTCCTATTAACACCTTTTCGGACGAGCTTGTAACACATAATTCGTCTAGTGTTGTTTATCTAGCTAACGTGATTTACAGATTATTGCGTTAGTGTATAAATTTATCCAAAATGCATCAAAAAATAACGACAGTAGATTTTCACGTAATAAAAATATGTGGATTTTTAAGTTTTAGGGTTCAAGAAACATTATAAAATTCGTGTTAGCATATAGTGTGCTGGTGAAATTTGAAAATCGATTAGGCCTTTGGGCTACATTCTAATTGGCCTTGACTGGATACTAAACAAACTGATAGTTCTTTAATATGTGAAAAATAGCCAACCTCAATAGGCCAGCCCATTTAGCTACTTGTTTAGGATTAGCAAAATAGGTGGGCCGAGCCCACATGCTACCTAGCTCGGCTGGCTCCATCCCCTGTTACACTGACGTGGAGCTGGAAGCTTTTCCAATATTTCTTTTGTGGTGTATTGTTTTTTTACGCCAAAGATATAGCGAAAGTTTTAAAATTTTATGTTTTGACAATCAAAACTCTCTTAAGTGTCATATGATTTAAATCATTCATAAGATGTTCAGATTTGATTTAGTTTTGTGGTAAAAAATGCTGGACACCAAATCAATCTGGGATCAGTGGAGTTGATCCTTCTAATAAATCCCTACGAACGATATACTGGAATCAACCACCTTCTTCAATATCCTAAATCAGGTCCACGATCAGAAACTGACTCCCTCGTATAGGTCGCACTATAGATCTAAACGAAATTTGCATTGAGAGTAAATCGCCTGAATACTTAAAATTTGGCTGCGATGCTGTGGAGGAGGTTGGTTGGCGGATTGTGAGGGGAGAGAAAGAGAAATTTTGTGGGCAAAAACTTGTTTGTAGAAGTTATGTGTGTAATTTATATATTGATTACACAAATATTAAAAGTCTTTTTTTGATCTAATCAGCACCTTCCTTTTATTATGATATTATTTTTAAATAATTCAAAGACTCTCATATGTATTTTCCACTCTTGAAAATATCATGTGTAATTAAATTATTATACTCTTTTGATAATATAATACACACACACACACATAAACACACACACACATGCACATACACACACACACACACACATATATATATATATATATATATATATATTATATAACACACACACACACACACACATATAATGAAAATTGAAAATTTCGTTGTACAAAATTTTCCACTGATTCATTTCTTGTATAGCTACCGATTTTGTGAACTCTTTTACCAAACAGGCAATGCTAGAAGTTTAACTATTCACACTTAATTAGCAGTTAAGCTAAATTCCACAGCTTCCATTACATGGAATCAACTTATAACTTATTTATAAGCAATATATTTTGTTGGAACATTTTATGTTCACAATCTTGATTTTGATATTAACAAAACTTGTTATTATGTTTCTAATGATTTATCGAAGTGCACAGGAAGCTGTGACTGATCGATTACAGAGCCAAAACTGAAGCTATCGAGAAGCAAACTAAAAGTGTCAGCTGATTGCCCAAACTGAATCAAACTAACTGATGCATCAAGAACAGTTCAACTTATTTTTTAGTTGATAAGTAGTTCAGCAGAAGACCTTCAGAAGCCCGGTTAGCTGATGAAAAGTTCAACTGATGAAGAGCCCAACTTATCAGTGAAATCAGTTCAGCTGACGACCAACTGATTTCACCAAACCAGTTCAGAGCATCAGTTTGAATCAATCAATTTGTAGAACATGACAAACTTATCTAATGGAATCCAACTACGCACAATGATACAAAAGCAAATGTACTATCAATAGTACAATAATAGACGTTGCAGAGAAGCTCAAAGCCAAAATGTTCCAGAATGGCTGTCGGAGAATTCGTGTCACAAATTTCAAGGAACGCATTCAAACTGCAACGATCATATTTGATGAGTCTTGGTGTACGGTCGCATTGCTGCTATAAATACAGACCAAGATCATCAACAAATGAGAATAAGAAAGAAAGTGTGTGAAAAGTAGAAGAAGGGCACGCTAAATTCATATCAGCTTACAAGAAGCTATCAGTCGAGAGGGAAGACCTCAACGTGTTATCAGCTTAGATTAAAAGCACAATTCCCTTAGTATATGAGAACACTTTCGTGTTGTGTTCATAGATTAGTTCTCTCACACACACACACTTGCTACCAGTCACATATACAGAACTATAGAGCTTATTGAATAGTTGAGTGAGTCTTGCACAAAGACAATAAACTTGTGTATGTAGTCTTTGACACATAGACGTTAAACAAGTATTGGCTGGAAGGTGCTGCCTTCAGTTGAGTGCTAGGAGTTCAGTTAGGCAGTAGGGTAAGTCCTAAGCTGAGTAAGGTTTGTACAAAGCATTGTATAAATCTAAGTCTTCTAGTAGATCCTACCCGAGGAGGTAGAAGCGGTGACGTATGAGCAGTTGAAGTGTCTGAACATCTATAAGCATATCATGTGTATTTTACTGCTTAACTATTGTTTTAAACTGATTTGATCAGTTCGATCATTTATCAGTTCAGTTCTCACCATAACTGAACTGATACATGCAAGAACCGATTTTCCTTTGTCTCATTTAATCAGTCTACACAAGATAAAAGCTTTAAACTAATCGGTTCTCTTAACGAATGATTACTTCGAGATTTTTTTTGCTTAGTTTAAAAGCAAACTCGATTTAATTCATCAGTGTTTACATTCTTAGAACACTAGCTATTACAGCTCATTGAGAATATTGTGTTTGAAGCATCTCAACTGGTGCCCCCGACACGATCCATCATATTTGATCTCCATCAAACTACAGCGGCCAAATTCAACTCATCGAACTTGACTATCTCAACGGGAATACAGAATCCAATAGTTTGTGATCCTCAATATTTCAGAGATTCAGCTAGTTGTGGATTCACAATTTCATGTTATTCAGAACAACATTTGTTCCTATATTGTTGTTGTTTTCAAATAAATTAGAATATATGTTCTAATATTCTTCATTAAAAAAACCATAAACCGACCGCAACCGCCTGAAACTGCTCAAAACCGTAATACTAGTTCTACTTATAAAACCGTGATTATTTTTTAAAAATACTAACCAACCACATATGACAATTCAATTTGAATTTTTTTATTAAAAAAAAAAAAGTAAAACCGCACCGTGATCACCCCTACCCTTATCAATGAAACATGGTGTTCACGTCGCAGATGTTAGTCTCAAGCTCGAACGACATTTATCTTTATTTTAAGCGGCTGAATCGACTTGGAACCAGTTCAATATATATAGTACATTTTTTAATGAGTTTCACGATCTTACGTTGAGAGGTATATCTCATGGTACCTATTATATATTCAATAATTTTATTTATGCTGCTTGCATGGTATTCAAATAAAGTAAATATCATAATTAAATAAAAAATTAAANAAAAAATTAGAATTGACAAAATTTTAAAAAAGCAATATTAAATTGAATTGGGTAATATAAAAATTCAAAATAAATATTTAAAACAAAAAAATTATAATTTTCATATTAATTTAATACTGATAGATGAATAAAAATCTAAAAACCAAGAGAAAGTTTTGTGATTCTAGGGCTTAAGGCCTAGGGGTGTCAAAATGCGACACGACCCAAAACGAAAAAAATCAGGTTCGGGTTGGTGTTTTTCGGGTTCTGGTTGGGTTCGGGTTGGGTGGATTCGGGTTAGTGACATGTTAGGCGGGTTTCGGGTTGGGTCGCGGGTTGACCCGCGAACTTTTTTTTTGAAAATATTACCTATATTTTTATATATTGTATGTTTGAACAAAATTGATTGTATATTTATATGATAAATTTTCATCATTTAATATTTATTTTGCATATTTTTATTTTTTTAACAATTTTTTATTTGATTTAGTAAATATACTTTTAATTTTCTACGATTAATCTTTCAAATTTAAATCGAAAATTTTGTTATTATGTGTTTAAATTAAAATATTATTATTTTTTTTATTTTTTTGAATTTTTTTCATTAATTTTTTTAAAAAAATTTTAAAAAAAATAAATAAAATTCGGGTTAGACGAGTTGAGTCGGGTTATACGGGTTCGTGTTCGAGTTGGGGGTTTTCGAGTTGCTTCGGGTTCGGGTTGAAAAAAAAATAAAAAAATTTTCGTGAGTTGACCCGAAACCCGATCCAACCCACCCGATTGACACCCCTATTAAGGCCAGCCTATTCTGAAATTAGGGTGTGAAAACAGGAAAATCTTCCATCGAATCTCAACCCCAAGATTGACCTTTTTGAATTGACCTAACTCGTTATATTCAGAAAATATTGGAAATCAATATTTGATTTGATGTGACACTGCCTTTGATTTTTGGCCATTTAATTCAACATCGACATAATAATTACTAACATTATTGTAAATACAGATGGTTTAATTTTAGTTCCAAGATACATATTAGGTTGTAATTAATTAAAGAGTAAGTCTTTTATGAGATTGTGTCACGAATTTTTATCTTTGAGACGGGTCAATCCTCCCGATATTCACAATAAAAAGTAATAATCTTAGCATAAAAAATAATATTTTTTCATGGATGACCAAAATAAGAGATCTGTCTCATAAAATATGATCCGTGAGACCGTCTCACACAAGTTTTTGCTATAATTAAAAGGACATTGAAATCTAATTATCTTGAATTTATTTTTAATATTTATTTATTTATCTACTATTTGAATCCTATTAAAATATATTAAACTTATCCTTATAAGTTTATAAATTTTAAAATATTTATAAATGACTCAAATAAAATATAAGAAAAAATTTTGTATACAATTTATGGATCCGTAGTCAAATCATAAACAAGGAATCTAAGGGACTAAATGGATAGATTTTTTAGGTGGTTTAACCATATATGATATTTTAATTATTGTATCACATAAATTATAATGAATAATATCTTAATTGTTTTCTTTCAAAAATAATTTATTATTATGTTAAAGTTGAGCCATAATATAGACAAAACTAATAGATTAGTGTGACTTATTGTTAATTATCATTTCACTTTTTTGTTAATTTTCAAAGTATCCCTGGAAAGTTTAAGTAATATCGTTTTAACCCTAGGAGTTTGAATGATTAATATTTACCTCTTTTCCAATTTTAACAGTTTACCCCTGATACCCCATGGATAGGCCCCACTATCTCTGGTCTATCTCTAGTCCAAATGGAAGACAGACGCATCAAGGGCCCGGATATTCTCTTATAAATACCAAGTTTGAGCGTATGATAATTCATTTACTATATTATTTTTCATCAGCACCCTTAGCTGCTCTCCACTTATATCATCAGTCTCTGACTTGAGCGTCGGAGGAGCTACGACAGGACACCCTCCTGGCTCCCTTCAAACGGTCTTATTCGTGATTTCAGGCTCGGGATAATTTTGAAACGTGTGTCTGGACTAGTGACATTTGCTGGAATCGGACCCTGAATTTCCCGTGAGTATCAACCTCTTTTATAATTTTACCAATTTTTTATATTTATTATATTATATAATAGGGTATCAAATTTTATATAAAAATTGAAATAATTCATTGATAACTTTGAAAATAACAAAGACGGAATATCAGAAACGATCGAATGCTATTTATTTTATTATATTCTGAATAAAATATTGCAGTAATCTGCCACATGTGTTTGAATGGAACATAATATGCGGTATGTCATTTGAAAATACTAAGAATGTTCCACCAAAAGATAGATTTTGTTAATATTTTTGTTAATATATATATGTGTGTGTGTGTGTGTGTGTGTGTGTGTGTGTGTGTTCATTATACTAACGTGCGTATCAATTATTGCTAAAATTAAATAAGTCAAAATAATCAATTTGGTAAGTCATAATATGAAAATTGTGATTTCCATGTGGAAAGTTATTAAAAAAATATTTGATGGAGGGTTTGACAATTTTATTTCTATACAGTCATGGTTATAATTAGTCATTGCATAATTATCGTTATGATTGTCAAAAAAATTATATATGTTGTTAAATTTTTGTTTTAAAAAAAATATTGTAGGCTTGGTTGATTAATGTTTAAAAGGGGTTGAATAAACACTGGACACAAATTGTACTTCTATTTGGTTAATTTAGCTCGGTTGGTAACTAAATTATATATTCGCTAATGTTTATGTTGGTTAGCTAACAGATAATAACAGATAAACAGACTGATTAGAACAAATCACAGAGGAGATAGTCTGGGTAAGCTGAAAGTGGAAAATATGCAGGTTTATTTTTGGATGTTTAGAGAACTCAAGCTCTTCTGTTACCCCTTCTTCCCCTTGGGTAGGATTCACAAGAAAACTTTGTATAGTACAAACAGTTTGCAAAATCTCATTTCAGTTTGAACTTAAACACTGTCAAACTAAAATGCCTAATATGATATATCAGTTGATTTGAGGTCAGTTTTGCAGTGAGATCTTTGTGTCTCAGAGTAAAGATTGACGACGCATCCAACATTCTTGTCTTGTGCAGAGTCTGTGATTCCATCAAAGGAACGTCGATATATTCAAGTTGACGACTCAGAGAAATCGCAAAACCAAATGATTACTTGGTGCACTGAACCATGGCCTTCAAAGTGTTGAAAAGAATGGAGGACCCACTTTGATTCTTTTGATTATTGCAGTCATAACTTGAAACTTATCCAAAGTAATTGTAGTAAAAGATCATGCTTTGGCCGGGCAACAAATAAATTTGCCACAATATCACACATATTTGGTATTCCATCTTCATTTCTTTCTTAGGGGCAGAGGTCTTGATTGCATTCCCAGAGGCAGAGAAAAGGGTCGGCATTTCTTCGAGGTCGATGGCCTCGATGGAAAAGAAGTTGGTTAAACCATCAGAGAGTAACTGAAAAAACTTTGAGAAGAAACCCTTGTCTATGATGATTTCTTTTCCTCCGATAATAAAATGAGCTTTCCATCACTGGTCAGATTTCACCGTTCATAGATATTCAACAGTTCAGGAACCTATATGTCCAGCGAAGGGACCTGAAAGGATTTGAGTCCAGATAACTCAAGCACCTTAAAAAATTCTGTAAATGAAGCGTCTCGCTTGGCGTAGATAGAGTCAAAATCGACTGCGAGAGCGTTTATGATGTAAGCAGGTGTCGCGATTGATGCCATTTAAGAGTCTCTTGAAAATTTTATCAGTTGAATAACAGTCTGATCTTTTGATTTTTAGAAGATAACACGAGTGAATCTTGAGAAATCATCAATAATAGCTAGAGTGTATTTCATTCTCCCTAAACTCATGACTGAGATAAGACCAAACAAGTCCAGGTGCAATAGTTCTAAGCTTTGTTTGATGAGTTACACAATTTGTTTTTAAAAGATGACCTAACTTGCTTTCCAAACTGACAAGCTGAATAAACTTTATCTTCTGAAAATGCAGTTTTGGGAAGACTATTGACCATATTGTTTTTACTCATATTTGCAATGGCTGCTATGAAATATAATGATTTATTATTTTGTGTTACAAACAGTTCTTTGATAAGTTAGAAGTCATGAAGCACACTAGTTCATTTAGTTGAGTACTCCAATTGACTTTATATATGTTACCACACGTCACCTGTCATTATGATGCATCCAGAAGTATTCTTTACTGTACAAACATACTTACTAAACTCAAGTGAATAAATACGATAACACAACTGACTTATGCTGATTAAATTATTCTTAAGATTTTCAACAAATAATAAGTCTTGAATGATAATGTTGCCATGGATAAGCTTACCATTACCCATAGTTTTACCTTGAGAAGCATATCCAAATGTGATCTTGGGCCAATAAATGAGTCAGTTTTGATTGTAGTTTAGCTTCATCAGCCATGTGCCTTGAATATCCGCTGTCCAATTACCAAACTGACTTCTTGATCTATTCAGTTATTGTGTCCTGCGATCTCAAATTACGAATAACTCTTGGTACACATACCTACTTAGGTTTAGACGAGATTAGTCATTTTAAAACCCAAATCTGGATAAGTTTAATTGATCTTCCACTTACTATGTTCCAAATAGATTGTGAGTATGAATGTGTTTGGTGTGTTCTATGTGCAATAGAAACCATATGTTGTTTTCTCTTTATAACTTCATTGATCAGTCTATAACTTTTCTGAACAGGCTTACTGTTAAAGTATCGATTAGACTTGTCTTTCATTGAGTTATGCCTAGCTAAATCAGGTTTGAATAGGCTTCCAGTTTGGATTAGCATTGAAATTCTCAGACACGTAACCAACACTAAACTTTCTAGCTTTACTCATATCTTCAATAGGCTTTGCAACTTGATGGATATATTCTTGTAATTCATGTACCACACTGGATCTTACAAAGTGAATATATTTCTATTTGCACATATTTGGTTGAGTATTTGTCTCGGAAATTCTTTCCTTATTGCTGAAACCGAAACCAGCTTTGTCTCCAATAGGTTTTTTTAACTCTTACATTTCAATTAAGATAATTGAATACTTATCTAGGATGAAACTAGTTCAATTAGCTTTATATTTCCAGATTTAACTTTCTAGTTTTCATCTTGTATTCTCTCACTCTCAATTTTCAGTTTAGCAATCTCTATTTTCATACTAAACATTTCACTAGACTGTTCCTAGTCAGTTTTTGCCTTGTTGTCTGTCAGACCAATTTTTTTTGCTTTAATTTCCTTGAATGATTGAGAAAGTCTTTGACACTCATTGACCATGTCATAAAGTACATTGACTAGGTCTTCTCGTGAGAAATCAGTTGAGCTAAAATAAAATATATGTTCACTGCTAGATTCCAGCTCAGCATCATTGGCCATTAAACATTTCACTTCATCATCATCAGTGGAACTACTTGAGTCTTCTGATTCAGATGACCCAAAGTTTGAATCAGCCAACTTTGGTTTGCTTTACTCAGGCACTAGCACCTTTTGGTCAAGCTTCTTCTTAGAAAATTTCTTCTCATCCTTGGTTCTCCATATGTGAAAGTATTTCTTGACCTCCTCTCATCTCTTCTAGGTTTAGAGCAATCTGCTGTGAAGTGGTCAGTTTTGTCACAGTTGAAATAGGCATTGGAGTCATCAGTTGAATATCTCTTTTGATAGGATCTTCGGTTGAAGTTTTGAAAGTTGCCTTAATTTTTTCTTAGAAACTTGCCAGATTTCTTCACGAATAATGACATAGCATCATTGTTCAATTGTTCAGCTGATTTTTCATTCGAAAGTGATTATTCCAGTTTCATAGCGGTTAGAGCCTTAGTCATATGAGAGATAGACTGATCACCATCTCTGATTTGAAAGTCCTCTCATTATCTTCATAATCACTTCTTGGTTGTTGTACACTTTTCCAGGTACACTAAGTTGTATTATGATTCCATTAACTCTTTCATCAAAATCAGATATATATTCTCTAGGCTTCATCTTGATATTTTCAAATTTTTATATAACCACATAAAGTTTGTTTTCTTTGGTTTGTTCATTGCCTTCACACAATTGGAGGATCCGATACCCGACCCGAATAGAAGGGGGTATGGAGGGATTTTAGACCCGATTAAATAATTGGGTAATCGGGTATGAAGATTTTCGGGTTCGGGTATGGAGGCGGGTTTGATATAATCCGACCCAAACCCGACCCGAATACCCGTTTAAATTAATATATATANATATGATAATTGAGTATTTGGGTAGGGTATGGGTATCCGATAATCCGATGGATATGGGGATGGGGATGAAATTCAATACCCGATGGGTATGGGGATGGGTGGGGATGAATTTAATAAATGGGTATGGGATGAATGTATGAAATCCGACCCATACCCTACCCATTGTCATCTCTAACTACTAGAAGGGGTTAATTTCAAAGGGTTTAGAAACCCTTAGATGCATGGTATAAGGGCTGGACAGATAGGTAGAGGGGCTACACGAATTAATGTTTCTTAAGGGCTAGGGTACGACTTTGGGGAGGAAATAAGGAAGGGGCTGCGCAGGTTGCTTTCCAGGTGAGGGGCTGAGCTCGTGAAGGTCCTATCCACGAGCCATGGTAGTCCACAGACGGCAGGATGGTCCAAAAAGGGGAGGCGCACGACTAGGGCCCAATCTAGCTATGTGTGTGAGAGATCCGAGCAAAGCGTGTATGTCCTTGTGCATGGCTGAGTAGGCTGGTCCAGGAGAGGTCCTAAGGGTTCATTCTAGGTCCTAGGATTGTTGGTTAGGGTCTAGTCTCGTCGGGTAGGGCCTAGGGTTGAAGGAGAGGAAGCTTGGTTGAGAAGTTCAGAAATTTTCAGTAGGTCTCTAAGCGTTTTCGAGGGTTTTAGATGACTTGAATTGGGTTGAAAAATGTTTGGTTAAATGTTAGTAAGCTATGATTTGAGTTTGGTTAAGTTTTGAGTTGATTCGAGTTAAAACCGGGACTTTGATTCAATTTTTAAAACGAATTACGAATTTATTCGAGGAATTTAAGTTTAGGAAATGTTTATGGGTGTATTTTAAGATATTATGGTAAGTTTAGATGGATTCGAGTCGAAGTTTTAAGGTCTAGAGGTAAAATGGAAAAACTAGGGTTTCAGGAGAAAAACAATCATTTTACACCTGAAAAATATTAAGAGTCCAGGCAGTGTCTTGAATGCAGTAATGAATGTTAAAATGTATATTTTGAAAGGTTATGAAATTTTCTGATTAAAATTGTAAAAATGATAAAGAATAAGTTGCATGCTTGGTTTCAAGAAAATGTTATATGCAAGAATTTTTATAAGTGATTCATATGATAAAATGTGTTGAAGGAGGTGAATTGATTGTGACATACGAACATGAATACGAATAAAAAATGACTCGATGACATATAAGGTCAAGGCTCAATTGAAGGGTGAGAGTGTCGTTGACGCCCCCACCGCGTGGTACCATGGTAATACGTAAAATTGATACATCGACAAACAGTTGATATGAAAGTCACAATTAATTATCTGAATTCATCTAATGGAAAAAAGTATATGTATATATATATGATGAAAGGAAAAATTTATGATGAAAGAAAAAGTTTATGATAAAATAAAATGTTTAAGTTTATGTATGTCATGAAAAAATTATTTTTATTAAAAGTATTTTCACTATTGCATGTGGATGTATACGTATTATTTGTTACTATGGTTAAGATTTTTTGAATCAATAGACTCTCTAGATGTGAATGATGTAGGTGAGGATTTTGACGTTGAGATAGGAGGGTTGAATGACTGAACTGGCTGGACGGATAGTGCACTAACCCGAGGACCTACGCATTGCTAGTTTTTCCGCACTATGATGATTTTACGTTATTTTAAAGATTTTGATGATTTTTTGAAGTACGAGTGGTTTTTGAGAGGAATTTGACGTTTATATAACTTTTGAAAAATGCTAGTTTTAGGTTTGGTTTGACGTTTACGGATTTACGACTTTTATTGCACTTTTGGGATTTTGAGTAAAATAAATATTGAGTTTATTTTCATGGTGCAAAAAGTGTGTGTGTGTGTNGTTGGGTTGGTAGCTAAATTATATATTCTCGAATATCTATGTCTGTTAACTAAGATATAAATGAGGAAAGAAACTAAACTGATAGATTATAACAAATCACAAAGGAGCAAGTCTGGGTAAACTGAAAGTGGAAAATACACAGGTTTATTTCTAGATGTTCAGAGAACTCAAACTTCTACATCATCCTTTCTTCCCCTTTGGAATGATCAACGATAAGACTTTGAATAGAACAATCAGTTTGAAAAATCCCTGTTTGGTTTGGACTTAAACACTACCCAGTTGAAACTCCTAGTATCACAAATGATAATAGACAGTATACAAACTGCTATTTAGATACATTGATTTATAATAATTTTATATCCTCGCACTAAACGATCATTGATGATCAAATACCTGTCAAACTTAAACTCTTATTATCTTCCGTTCGGATATATATGTTTTAAAATAGATTCGTTCCAAACAAAAAGTGTTTGTTGGCTTATCTTTTAGTCAATGTCAATATTTTCTGACTATTGTACACTGTTATGATCAATTTTGTACAAAATTTTTTTATTCAATCATCAGTTTTGGCTTCTGGTGTAAATTGATTCTGGTGCAAACTGATTCTTTGAAATTGGACGAGAAAAACTAATAAATTGATAATCCGAGTTAGTTTAGTTAGAGTCCGGTTCGAGTGTAGATCAGTTGAGCTAAAGTCAGTTTTTCTTTAATTATTAGTTAAAATCAAAACATAAAATTATTGATCCAACATATATTTATTATACTAACGTATGTATCAATTATTGCTAAAATTAAATAAGTCAAAATAATAAATTTGGTAAGTCTTAGTATGAAAAATGTGATTTTCATGTAGAAAGTTATAAAAGAAATATTGATGGATGGTTTGACCAGAAATTTCATTTCTATATAATTATGGAAATTTTTTGACAATCTTAATTATCATTATGATTGTCAAAAAAATTATATATCATTGTCAAAGACTCGAACTATGGGTTAGCGGGCATGGAATTTTAAAAACTTCATGTCACATTTGGATTCAATTTTTAGATATGTTTTCCACATCTATCCACAGAAATCTTGTTTGTTAAATATTATATTTACTTCATTTAATATTCAATCATCATTTAAAATTATATTATTGTTATGTTATGAGTTTTGATATGCTGCACATCTACCGTGCACAATTATGTGAGCACCGATGAAGTGTCACTCACCTACTGGATGTGATGAAATATAGAAAAATTACGCATCGAATAGGTGAGTGACACCTCATCGGTGCTCACATAAGTGTGCACGGTAGGTGTGCAGCATATCAAAACTAGTTATGTTATACTCTACAAAAATATATTATCGTTAAAAATAAAATATATGCGACATTTTTAGAAATTTTTTTTGTTAAACCACACATTTTCTATTTTTATTTAATTTTCTTATGGAGTAAATTTTTTTATACTTTTTTTTTCAAATTAAGATTTTCATACAAGAAGCCACAGAGGTAGAGTTGGAGAAGACACTTTAATATCATATAATTCTTATCACGAGAGCATGCATGACTTCAATTATTGTAATGATCCCAAAAGCATGACAAATCTGACCCCTTTTCCAATTTTTTAACCAACCCTCTACATCTACAATATGTGTATCTAACCATCAATACTTTTGGTATATTTTTAATCTTTATTATTTCACAAAAACTCTTGTGACACGGTCTCACGGGTTAATTTTGTGAAACGGATATTCTATATGGATCATCCACAAAAAAATACTGCTTTTTATGTCAAATATATTAGTTTTTATTATAAATATAGACATGAGCGATCCATCTCACGAATAAAGATCCGCGAGACCGTCTTATGAAAGACCTACTCTTATTATTTATGACTTCTTCTTTTAATATTCAAATAAAAATAATATAAACCCCAAATACTTAATATACTTTAAATGAACAAATTTTTTGTTTAAAAACCATTTATAAATTTATATATGTTTACATGATTTTATTTATAGAAATGAAAATCCATGTTGTTCATATTAAAAAAAAATAATGATAAAAATTCCATGTTAGCTACATCATTGCACAGGTATGATTGCACAGGTATGATGGCTGCCTCATTGGATACTAGACAGAACACTTAAAATTAATCGTCTTTTTTGAATTGTTGAAAACTCTCTGTAAGAATGAGGTACATAGCACCTTTTTCCAAGCTATAGTCTCAAAAATCTAGTTACTTAACTTTGATATTGGAATATGTATCTTATAATACAGTTTTACATATTTATATCCATGAGACGAATTAATCCAGTTTATAATTATCATGAAAATAATATTTTGATATAAAAAATAATATTTTTATGAATTAACTCGGGTCAGAAATTATCGATTAAAATTGATCCGTGAATCAATTTCAAAAAAAAAATTTGTGATTTATATATTATAATATTTTAATAATCGATCTATTATAATATTAATATTCTCTTGGACATATGCGCAAAATAAAATTAGTCTCACATAATGTGCGTGACCAAATAAATTTAATCATTTGAAAGTGCAATTAAAATGACAAACACCTTTCCGTGAAATAAATATTTGATTTGTGTGTGACAAACGAGAGGGAGCCATTGTTCGGTGGGCTTAAATTTTTTTTTCTTTTAAATAAATAAATTGCCTCTGCTCCAAATTTCAATCCAATTCTAGCTCTATTTTCATGCTTTCTTTTGCGCAAGAAAACAAAATCCCTCTCCCATGGAGCTGGCTTTGAGCTTGGGTGACACCCCAAAGCCATTTTCTTTACATGAAAAATCACAGAAAATTCTGGGGATGGATTTAGGGTTCTGCATGGCTGTGGAGAAGGATGAAAATAATGGTGGAAGAGGAGAAGAAACCGGTTATTATGAAAGTGAGAGGAGAGCTTCATCGTCAGATCCAACGGTTCAGCTCCGTCTTCTTCCTTTCTCCCCGGTTCACAGAAGTCAGCCTCCATCAAATTACATGTTTCCTTTCCCATGGCCTACTGATCATACCAGTAAATGCTATAACTTCGTTATTAATTCTGTACTTGAGAAAATTGTTTTTTTTTTTTTTGGTTTTCTTATGGTTGATCATATTTAATCTTCATCTTCACTGTGAGTAATCTCATAGCATAGCCCATCTGGACTTATGTTGTTTTTCAACATTTATCTGACCACATGAACATTTTCTATTAGATTAACGGGTTTAATTAATATTTTCACAGTGGTCAGTGAAGCTGCGAGAGGGGAGAAATGCGAAGAATGGGCGGCTACGCTTTCATCTTCAAAGAGTAAATCATATCAGATGGATTATTTTTCAACATTGAAAAGTAAATGGAGAGAGTTGGAAGAAAGCACAGCGGTGGATCTAGGGTTAATCACAAATTCAAGAGGAACTAGTGATGAGGAAGAAAACGGCTTGGCAAGAAAAAAACTCAGACTTAGTAAAGAACAATCTGCATTTCTTGAAGACATTTTCAAAGAACACAATACCCTCAATCCTGTAAGCTTCTATTCATCTACACATGTCACATGTAGAAAAATTTCGATCACTTAATTTCTCTGTAAAAATACTTTCATGTTGTTAATCGTGTAGATCCGGTAATTCAATTCAGAGGTAAATAAGGGTGGTTCGATTTTTTTATATTTTAGGATAGGATTCAAAATTTTAATATGAAAAAAAAAAACATTAATTACCCTAAATTATTAAAGTTTAGATAATTGTCACTTATCTTCCTTCAAACAATACGCAGAAACAAAAGCTTGCACTTGCCAAGGAGTTGAATCTTCGTCCTCGCCAAGTGGAAGTATGGTTCCAAAACAGAAGGGCCAGGTGCGTGTGCAGTAGTAGGTGAAAAATATGTATAAAAGTTTGTTGATTATTTAATTCTTTGTGTGACAGGACGAAGTTGAAGCAAACAGAGGTAGATTACGAGTATTTAAAGAGGTGCTACGAGACGCTGACAGAAGAGAACAGGAAGTTGCAAAAGGAGCTCCAAGAATTAAGAGCGCTTAAGGCTACTCAGCCATTTTACAAACAACTTCCTGCTACAACTCTCACAATGTGCCCGTCTTGTGAAAGAACAGCCGCCGCCGCCAACAATAAGCCTGTACACTAAACTGCAGGCTAGACTACTTCTTGATATCAATCAAAAACAGCTTTCAAGATTCTTGAAGATGCGTGAATGAATGGCTTTCTTTTCTTTTATATCAAAGTAAGAAAGGGTTTGAAGTAGAAATTACAGAGCTCTTTCAATTTTCTTTAGCAGGTGATTTCACTAATTTTTTTTTTCTATTTTAGTTATGTACATGTGGAAAAATTAATGATCACAAATATTGATAATAAATCAAGCCAAACGTGGTACTTTCATCACGCTATTTAAATAAACACAAAAAATTTTGTTACACGGTTTCATAGACGAATTTTTTATTTGGATCATCTATAAAAAAAGAAGTAGTACTTTTTATGTTAAAAATATTATTTTTTACTGTAAATATGAACAGAATTGACATGTCTCAGGAATAAAAATCTGTGAGTCTGTCTTACAAGAGACTTACTCTTAAATAAAAAACTAAAATATTATTAATAATTTTTAGTTCAGCCCCTCTATCGGTTCATTATCAATCATATGCAGAAATCCATTATCATTCTCATTTAAAGTTGATCAAGTGACTGTTTTTATTAGCTTTTTGAATGCATTATGGCATGTTCATTTAAATTCCGTCCAAAAAACGAGCAGCTGATCACGTGATTTCTCAAGTTGCGGAGCTTATTTCTGCCATTCGACGTGTTGTGTGCATACATTTTTGTGTTTTATAGAAAAATTAGAGAATTAAGTAATTTTTTATTTTAAAATAAAAATTATTAATTTTGAAAATTGAAATGTTAAGAAACAAAATAAAGTGTAAAGAAAAATGTGGTATCTATAATTGGATGGCTAGGCATTATTTTAGGGATTATTAAAAAGTTTTACTACTATATACTAAAATTAGTTAATAAAGAGTGTTTAACTTTAATAAATAGTATATAAATATACTATTAATTAAAACTAATCTGTTTAAGCAATTAACTTTTGGTTTTTGTTGGTGAAATTTTTTGTAANCGGAGACTGAAGGCCAATTTCCTGTATCTATAATTGGATGGCTAGGCATTATTTAGGGATTATTAAAAAGTTTTACTACTATACTAAAATTAGTTAATAAAGAGTGTTTAACTTTAATAAATAGTATATAAATATACTATTAATTAAAACTAATCTGTTTAAGCAATTAACTTTTGGTTTTTGTTGGTGAAATTTTTTGTAATTTCAAAAAGAGTAGGTCTCTTGTGAGACGGTATCACGAATCTTTATCTGTGAGACGGGTCACCCTATCGATATTCACAATAAAAAGTAATACTTTTAGCATAAAAAGTAATAATTTTTTATGGATGACCCAAATAAAAGATCCGTCTCACAAAATACGAACCATGAGATCGTCTCACACAAGTTTTTTCCTTTCAAAAATTCACTTTAACCACTCAACTTCGTATTACAGGTTTCTCTTTCCATCATATTATATCTCCTATCATTTCTCGAAAATCGATAATTAGTTAATAGAGTCTATGCAGTGTTTAATTTTTTTTTTTTTTCATTTTTAAAAGTGATTGAAAGGGTAGACTTAAAAAGAAAGATCGATTAAGCCAATCAATGCGTCTAACTCAACACAACACGAGCTTGTTAATGTGTGGTTTCATACTCGAAGCTAATTTTTTCAAATTCAGAGATGATTTGAAACCAATGAATTTCGATTATAATTTTATTGTTAACGATGAAATAATAGATGAAATCTTAAATACATATCATTACTTATTTATATATTGGTTATACAAAGTAGAACATATTTTAAATGCTTCCGCTATTGGATGAACTTGAAATTCATTCTAATTAACATGAAATATTATATAAACATACAAGAAGTGAACTTGAATTTTATGATATTGCTTCTCTAAAACTATAAAATTATATCTAAATACGTTGGAATTCATCGATCCAAATGCAACTTTAACTAATTTATGCCAACTAAACTAAATAGACTGTCTATCTATCTATCTACTAAGCTAACTACCAACAATATTGATGTTAGCTAACATAACAGAAATAATATTTCTGAAGTAAATTATTTTCTTTAGAAGGTAGACGGATATTTTATGAATTTGGCAATTAAATATTTGAATTTGGTTAGCATGAATCAAGTTGTAGATACAAATTCCTCCGATATACCATGTAGTTCGATCGGGTAGGCCCACTAGACTTTTGCTTCGTTAAAATTGATTTGAGCAACGAAGCTTATGCATCACCATAATAATTCCATTTCTCAATCATTAGTACACCTAAAAACGTTGAATATATATTTATATATTAATGATAGAGATAGCAACGGGACGGAGAGGAGCAAGAGAAGGTCCGAAATCTGTCCATGCCCCATATTCGCCACCATCTCCGCCTCGAGTTATTTCGAGGATTCAAAAAAATACCCGAATTCAAAAATTACCATTCAAATTCGAGTGTTCCTAGCGGGTCTCGAACTTACGAGAAAAATTGTCATCCTGATTATCGATTGAAGATTTCATTTTATTATACTATATATTTACTTTTTAAAATAAAAAAACTGGTGAGACATAATATGGGAGTTATATAAAATAGCTATTTCTAGACCTCCCTTGAAACAGGCAAAATCTCGTTCTGACAAAGAATGTCGATCACGGCTCACAGAACAATGGTCAATGTTTCCCATGTGAAGCAGAGGAAAAAATGAAGAACAGAAGTGTGAAAAGTATTATCAATTTAACGTCGGAATTAAATGTACATTCATGAAAAGTTGCAAACAGTTGTGTGTCTAAATCATGTAATTTATGAAAGTTAAAAGGCATGTAAGAATTTAANCCAAAAATTACCTTTCAGATTCGAGTGTTTCTCGCGCGTCTCGAACCTATGAGAAAAATTGTCATCCCTGATTATTGATTGAAGATTTCATTTTATTATACTATATATTTACTTTTTAAAATAAAAAAACTGGTGAGACATAACATGGAGTTATATAAAATAGCTATTTCCCCACCTCCCTTGGAACAGGCAAAATCTCGTTCTGACAAAGAATGTCGATCACGGCTCACAGAACAATGGTCAATGTTTCCCATGTGAAGCAGAGGAAAAAAAGAAGAATAAAAGTGTGAAAACTATTATCAATTTAATGTCGGAATTAAATGTACATTCATGAAAAGTAACAAACAGTTGTGTGTCTAAATCATGTTATTTATCAAAGTTAAAGGCATGTAAGAATTTAGGTGATTGTGAAGAGAGATGAGCAACAATATTAATTAATTGTAAATTAAAGATAAGACATACTTTTTATTTATATATATCTTTGACAAACAAATGATATTATTAATTACAATTCTTCCAGCAATTTTTAATTTCTCTCCTCTTTTTTACTCATGGAAACATATCAAGAGTTGTATTTTTCGTTTATATATTCTCGGATTGTAACGCACATTTCTATAAATAAGCTCATTTCAACGAACAGGGCACACCCTCATGTAGAATATTTACTGCTTCTTCGATCCTTTCCTGGTGATCGGGAGGACTGGGAAAACCAGCCGTGTGTGATCCAACGAGTCGACGGTTTCCATCGAGACGCCATCCAAGAATCTCATATATAATTCGCCTATGATTGCTTCTTCTGCTGCTGCTGAAACTTGTTTAATTTAACTAAAAGCTCTGTGTATAGGATCTCGTTCCATGCATCCGGCACCCCGGGGAGGCACCAATGGCTGCAATCTTGGAAACTTAAAGGCGATTTCCTCTCTTCTTCCGAGAGATGTAGTTTCCGGTATATTGATGGATGGCCATCCTTCCGGTAATCTGTCATTCTGGTGACGTTCATATATGTTACATGGGTCTTCATTCCTTTAAAAACCTTCTCCAAAACAGTCATCTTTGGTGGATAAGGGGTTAGATACGTTTCGTTCTTTATTGGCTCGGTTTCGTGGTCGCATTGCCCCCCTGAATTCCATTGCCCACCACTACAAGCAAAATGCAATAATTCATTGAAGAATCTATGGATGTACAACCTTCTATACTGAAGAAATCAATAACTAGAAACTAGATAATAGCATTCTTATTCCACGGTTTGATCTTATCGTAATGCTTGAACTCCTATCGTACAAGTGAGCATTTTGGTCAAATTACTACCTGAAATGAGATGCTGAATAGCCCCTGAAGAACACGAGAGATTTCATGGGACTAACATTGGCATCCACCCATCTTCCCCACGTCGTTAAGGCCTTTCGAAATGCTTCGTTCACGTCTAGATCACTGTAAACATGGCTCCCTTCTTGGTAATAGTCCTTCCTGATTTATATGAATGATAATTTAGCGCATTGTAATGACAGTCATGCAACAATAAACTCATCGAACAGCGACAGAATTATTTTTTTTACCCTTTGGAAGTCTTCTCATGAGTCCACCAGTGTCCAGTGTTGAACACAATTACGTCTGCATTTTTATATTTATCAGCTGAACTCTCAATCATATCAAGCCTAAGTGTTTCCTTCTTCGTTCCATTTTTAGACGAGACTTCCCATTCTTGAACCAAGAAAGGAGATACAAAAAACTCCACCCTGCATTTGTAGTCCTATAAAAATCAAACAAAGTAATAAAACTGTCAAAACAAAGATAAAGATCGTACTTCTTGAAGACTTAAAGGAAACACACACACACACACACACACACACACACACACACACACACTAGTTTAGCGATTTACTTCAAATATGAAGGCATAAGAAGCTTCTGCCCGAAAATGGTGCCGGCCGGATTCTTCATAAACTTTTTTCTGATCTTTTACAGAGTTCTTGAGGATGCAGATAAGAGATTCCCACATGTTCCTGTTGAGGGAATCGCCAACAAAAACTAGCCTTTTTCCTCTCAACAACTCAAGCATATGGCTGCCGTTCAACCTGAATAACATTCAAAAGATCAACAACGTATGTCAATTAGAACATTACAAGAAAGTGTGAGATCAAATAATTCACTGTCATAATCCAATCCCACATGAACAGACAATTAAACTCATCAACCTGAGAACCCAAACTTTCTTTGAGACAGTATACTGTTCCGGGATTGCGTTATCATAGGGTAATTATCTAGAAATGTAAATAAAACAAATTTAAGCCAAACCAATTCAAGAAATTATCAAACTGATGTAGCAGTTAGAATGTCACTCTCAGTGAATGACCTACCCATAAAATTCATTCTTCAGAGACCCAAATTTTTTAACTTGGAGACAAATAAAGAAACAAATTAATCACAAGATTCTGAGTATTTGAATAAAGGAAGACTAGATTTTGCCACACACCTTGGAAGAGCGCAACCTTTTGGCTTCCACTTAAGTTTGTGGTAGCCATTGTCAGGTCTACCGTTAAGAAAACAGTTAAATTGCTCATCAATCAGAGAACAAGAACCGGGTTTGTACAGCGGGTAAGAGTCATCTCTCGCCCAATTCCCATCAAACAGATCACAATTCATCAGGGAATTAACGAGGTCATACATCCCTTGTTTCCCATTTGAAGTATTAGCACTAGTGTTCTGCTTCTTCATCAAAGAAGAAGTGAGATTCTGAATCAAACCCTTATCTGAGGTTCCTTTTCCTGATGTCAAAGTAGAATTTTTCACCGAATTCGGTGGCTGAATAACAGTTCTGTTCGCAGCACTGCTCTGATTTGCCTTCAAGACTTCAACTTTGTCTGCAGACGTTTCCCCCCGAGTCTGATTTTGCTCCACGGCTTTATTTTTATAACTCAACTGGTAATTTTGAGTCTGATTCTTGACACCTGAAGACCCTTCACTCGATTTTGTTGGGGTTGCATCGTTTTGCATCGTCTCACCGACAGAAGGATTCTGAGACAAACTCGTAGCATTATTAGACTTCAAGTCATCAACTTTATGAGTTTCCACTTCGTTTCGAGTCTGGCTTTTTGCGACAGGAGTCTCTTTATCCAAACCCGGTGCCAAAGATGACGAGTTTTGAGATCCAGCACTGTCGGTACGCGAAAAATTATGGGATTGCGAGGGAGACGACGAGTTTGGGAAGAAATAAGAGAAAACTGAAGATACGCGAGATCTATACGACTCATCCGAGAAAACCGAAAACGAAGTAGGAGAACTCGAACTAGCCTCGCCGCCACCTCTAATACTTA
The DNA here is from genome assembly GCF_012295235.1 of Primulina huaijiensis. Lineage (NCBI taxonomy): Eukaryota > Viridiplantae > Streptophyta > Magnoliopsida > Lamiales > Gesneriaceae > Primulina > Primulina huaijiensis. The sequence goes on from NC_133307.1 coordinate 20,417,967, forward strand.
CGGCATATATGTTGGTGAACCATGGAGAAGAAGAATTTGAAGAAGGGCTAAAGGCAAGAAAAATGGTGAAGGCAATGAAAACAAAAACAAACACATACGCAATCGCAAAGGTTCGCTTCGTTCTGAAGATTGAAAACTGGATTTTGAAGTCCGAGAACAGATTCCCACCATTAATCGGCGCATATTTCTTCATGTCCACCATGTGAGCAACGAATGTCTTGCAGCAGCAACAACAGCGCAAATCCTTGAGAATATATGAGAATTTTCTTGGAGAAATGGAGAGAGAAAAAGAGAGAGATTTTGTTGTATGGTGATTGGAGTGTTATGGTACAGACTACTACTCAGAGAGGGAGAGAGTGTTTCTTTATCAGAATAAGAAATGTTTTGCTGCGTATGTATATATATTGCATGTATACGTATGTACATTTACACTCATTTTAGATGATTTTTATTTAAAAAAAAAACGAGATATATAATATTAAAGAATAAGTCTCTTGTGAGACGATCTCACGAATCTTTATCTATGAGATGTGTCAATTTTATCGATATTCACAATAAAAAGTAATACTATGAGCATAAAAACTAATATTTTTTCATGGATGACCAAATAAGAGATATGTCTCACCAAATACGACAGACCGTCTCACACAAAATTTTATCAATATTAAATCAAATTTGACGTTAACATACTAAATTAAAGAAAAAGAAAGTGAAACCCTTCCTATCATATCAGACAAAAAAGCAGCATATATGTTATAAGAGTCTTTGATTTACAAACAAAATAAACTGATTGGAAGAAAATTCTCAAAATAATAATTTACAATCTTCTGTCATTAAGATTAGACTAGAAAAAGCTCCGGTTTTATATCTTATCAAGTCACATTATATCATTGTTGTGGATTTGCTTGTCATTAATATATAAATATTTCAACACAAAAATTTTGTAAAATAGTTTTACGGATCAATTTTATAAAACGAATTTTTTTACTAAAATCACTCATTAAAAATTATTATTATTTATATAAAAATATTATTTATTATTATAAATATAAACATAATTAATTCCTCTCATATTTACTATGGGAAATGAATTGGACATATTTAAGGTAAAGCAAAAAATTGTGTGAGACGGTCTCGTAGGTCGTATTTTGTGAGACGGATCTCTTATTTGGGTTATCCATGAAAAAATATTACTTTTTATGCTAAGAATATTACTTTTTATTGTGAATATAGATAAAATTGACCCGTCTCACATAATAAGATTCGTGAGACCGTCTCACATATTTACTCTGAAGGCAAAAGCCACTTCTTTTGAACAAATTTATTTCAGATTTGATTAAATTCCCACTAGCGTTTGATATCGTCCTCAATGATTTGATGTTAAACAACATAAATGCCACTGAAGTTGGAGGGAATTACAACTAGTGCCACCACCGTCAACTTTTTTTAAATACAATCCAATCCAATCCACTCGCATGCCTCCACGTGTACACTTGTCTCCCGTCCTATACCAATGGAATTTCCACGGACTCTCTCCTCCTCATAACTGATTATATTAATTAAATAAATCCCAGCAAAACAAGGCCCAATTCCCAACACACAATTAATTAATTAATTAATTACTAAATAATCATTAAGAATTAATTCAATCGTCATTTCATTTTCTTGACACAGATTTCCTAGCAATGTCAAATTATTTCTTCGTTCTTTGACATATGGTATTGTGTCATAAATGCAAAATTATAATCATAATTAAACAAATCAAATCAAATCAAATCAATCTACTAAATGAAATAATAATTTCTCAAATTTATTAATCACCATCAAAATACGAGAGATCTACATGCACTAAGTGTGTTAAGAAGTAGGTCTCTTGTTAGACGATCTCACGAATCTTTATCTGTGAGACGGGTCAACCCTACCGATATTCTCAATAAAAAGTAATATTCTTAGCATAAAAAGTAATATTTTTTAATAGATTATCCAAATAAGATATATGTCTCACAAAATACGGCCTGTAAGATCGTTTCACACAATTTTTTGTCTGTGTGAAGATACAGATGATTCTGTTTCAAAACGATTGATTAATTCTGTATAAAAAAAATTGATTTATTAGGTTTTTAAAGTCTTGCATGCACAATTTTAAGAGAGCCACACAATATCTTACAAATACTTCCCTCATTGAATGAATTTTTTTTTAAAAAAAAATAATAAAAATCATAGGAGTATATAATAACTACTTACATAATTGGTAAGGGGTAATTAATGAGAAATTACTCAATTTGTTCGGTGTGTTGATATAATAATTACTGAAAGTATTAATGATTCCCATATCTGTTGAAGCATCTACGTCTCATTCACGGCCTTTAATTTCGGCTTACCGGTGGAAAATTTTCAAAATATATATTTAATTTCCAAGATACACGGCAAAATGCCAAAAACTAAAAAGATAAAACATAGACCTAAACTAATCAAATCGAGCCAAATATAACGAAAATTTGAAAGATCGAATTCTATTTTCGAATTTGATTTGAAGTTCAAAAAATTTTTCTCGAATTCGTTTCGAAAATAAGTACTCGAAATATTCGAAATTTATATATTTTTTATATACTTATATTATATAAATAAAATATTTTAAAATTTTCTTTAATTATTTTATCATTATTATCAGAACTTTTCATTTATTTCATGGTATTTTTTAAAAAAAAAACAATTTTCACCGCCAATTTTAGATACAATTAAGGTTAATGAGAGAATAATTGGGAGAGTAGAATAATGAAATGTGGACCCCAGTGGCGCTTGTAAAGATCATCATCCGTACGTAACGGTACGTTTTAGCCGTCAACGGCCGTAGTGTCATCTTATTCTCGTCTCATTGACTCGAAAATAATATAATATAATATAATAATATGTTTTTTCGAATAAAACAATTTATAAATATTTATATTTATGAGATATGTCAATAACTATGATAAAAAATAATATTTTATTTTATTTAAAAAGTAATATTTTTCATAATTCGCATCAGATCGATTTGAATATCTTTTTTACAAAATTGATCTACTGTTTCATAATAATTTTTTTTCTAATATGATAGCTTAGATTTTTTTTTGTTCTGGCAGCATATGGACGCGGATTTTGATAAGGAATTTAAAATAAAAGTATCAATTTTTAATAGATTTGAACATTTCTTTTTAAAAAATATTTATGATAACTAAGGTTAGCCAAATATAAAAGATAAATTTGGGTGCTAAATATTTTATTTAGCATTTAGAAACATATAGAATTTGACTGACTGATATACATAAAATAACTAATTTTGATGTCATTTTGATAATACTAAAAATACGTATTTCAAATTAAAGAAATTATCTATTTTATTTAATTAAAAATATAATAAAAATCTATTTTTATTAAATTTGTGGTAAACTTATGCACTTCCAAAGTTTTTAATACTATTAAAATACTTTTTTGTTTTCATATAGGTTATTGAATTTTTACATGATAATAAAAAATAAACATTATATGTATGTATATCAAAATTTTAATTTATTCAAACTTAAAATTTGAGAAAGAATATTATATTTTTGAAAATTAATAACTGGCATGAAAATTTCGAATGGAATTAACATGTCAAATTCATTAAGAGCAGGTCTATTGTGAGACGGTCTCACGAACCTTTATCTGTGAGACGGGTCAAACCAATCGATATTCACAATAAAAAGTAATACTCTTAGCATAAAAAGTAATACTTTTTCATGGATCACCCAAATAAGAGATCTGTCTCACAAAATATGACACGTGAGACCGTATCATACAAGTTTTTGCCATTCATTAATTAAGCTTGATCAATATACTTTTTTATACACAATTATATATAATAAAGTTTTTTTAAAAAAAAATTATGTGTATTAAAGTTACCGACGCACACGTAACGAGTAGGAGTTAGGATAAAATGATTGTTGCAATAAAAAATTATTAATTTTGTTCAATGTTTCATTTATTGAATAAATATATTCATCGGCCACCTCATAAAAATCACCTCGCAAGTTATATTATTAGATTTACATAATATTAAATTAGATTTATAAGAGATAAAAACCAAAAGCCAAAAAATGCTCTAATTGTTGTATGTGAATTTTAAAAAAAAATGGTTTTATAATTATTCGAAAAATTATTTTATAACTCAAATAAAAATATTTAATGAAATACAATTTGGATGGGAAAAAATATTTTTTTAAAAGAGTAAAATGCATTTCGGTATATAAACTATTGATAAATTGACAAAATGCTTGAGTTCATATTTCTTATCTGTTCATGCGCCGACAGTGCTTGCATGATTTATTTATTTTTACCTAATTTTATATATTATATAATATGATAATTGAGCCCTTGATTTTGTAAGTCAAGTCAAATATCAATTTTTACGATTAATCAAGTGATACTAATAATTTTATTGAGATTTATAAAAATCATTTATATAATTATCTCGAGTTCATTTATATAATTATCATATTATATAATATATAAAAATAAATAAAAAAATATTAATTTGATTTTAATTTCTACCTACTAACAGATATTTATAAAAATAATTTGTGGTGTTTTTTTTATATATTGATGGCAATTAAATCATTTGTGTTGTTTTTTATCATTAATTTAAAATTATCACATATCATAAAAGGGATATTTTATCCTTGTATAAAATTATTTATCAGAGACGTGAGATAAAGAAGATTATTTATCAATCTCTTTCTTATTCAGTGTACCAAACTATACTTAAATATATAACTAAAAACTATTAAATCATATTGATAAAAATATAATAAAATAAGTATTTTTCTTCAGAGCTCCGATGTACTGTTGTCGGACGACTGAATCAAGCATAATCACCAATTTAGTTTTTCTAAAACATTAATTTAAAATATTTTAGAATGAAAAAAGTTTCTCTGGCAAAAAAAAAACAGAGAGTGGCGCATGTCCGTCGTAGTATTGATACGACAAAGCATGAAAATCTCAGTCATTGTCCGATTTACATGATTTCTACGACAGCAAGTATAAATGACTTGATTTAGACAATTCTAATGGTGTCCAACTGTCCGATTGATACCTTAACTTAAATATAAATAAAACAATATTTATTTTATTAAATTTTTATCAATATATTAAAATATTATTTATTGAGTTGTAAATTTTAGTAATATATAATAATAAAATTATAATATAGATAGAGAAAAAAATTATTTTATTATATTTTTATAAATATTCTGAAAATATTTTATATTTCAGCATATAATTTATAAGTTGATATAAAGTTGTATTAATTAATGATTATATATTTTTTAATCAAAGAGTATAATACTTAGTTATTATAATATAATTTTAATTAATTAATAATTTTTTTGAAATTTTAATCAACAAAATAACTTTTAAAATAACATTTTTATATAGTTGAGGTTAAGAACAATAATTAGACATAAAATCAACTTCAATTAATTATAAAATTAACTTTTTATTTAGATCATGTATATCAATAAAGTCCTTTACAATAGTGATAGTCTGCGTATTAATTTGCTAATTTATAAATAATACATATATCAAAATAATTTTTGTGTGTAAGTATTCCAAAATTGATAGTCGCCCTGAATGAGTTCAATAGGTCAGAAATCAAACCACATATCATAATAAAGAGCAATTTATAATAATCGTATTAGTGATAGAATATCGTCGGCCTAGATTATGATAATTTGAAAACCCTTACTCTCTAAATTCTTAGATTCAGCTGCCCCTCTCAGAGATTCACATGCCGTTTGTTTTTTTTTCCCTCAAAGCATAATCTCACTTGCTTTATGGTATAATCAAGTGAGAGAATTTGGATTCTAATCATAGACCTTATTGAGGAGGTAAAAAAAGACATTCCGTTCATAGTGATATACAATAATAATCATCTCCGTTACAAACATTCGAAATATTTGAGCCATACCCGTGTGATTAGCTTGGAGGTAAAATATAAAACACACTATGAATAGTTGTTTATTGCATTATCTGATCCATTATCCATACGAGCATCCAAGTATTTTATATGATAAAAAAAATTAAACTTTCGATACATGTTAGATGCGATGAACATTATTCCTGACTATCTTTTTAAAAATAAAATTGTTTGATTACTTTAAACATAATTTAAAATTCATAAACTAAATTTTTATTATAGATATACAAACAGTGATATTTATACAGTATTAAACCATTAAACATTGTGATATAAATTTTGCATAAAAAATTATAAATTTTGAAAACACAATTTTGTAAGTTTAGTGTAGGGATTAAAATTTAAACTTTGTGTATTACAACCTAAATTAATGTGAATATATATTTTTGCGTATACAAAATAGGCCAGCTTAAATAATTTTAAATCTAAAGTTTATAAAAGAAACATCATTTATCAATTTATCGTACTACAAATAATGTTAATATAAATTAAATTTCATATATATACTTAAATATGTATTTTTATATATTTTCTTTGACTCATTTTGGTCCGGATTTATTTTAATTCAAACTTCAAAATTTAATTTTAAAATTACAAATGACTAAAAATGTAACGTCTACTGTTAAAGTATTATTATTATTTTTTTAAAGGTACAGGCCTTGGCTTAAACACACACACACACATATATATAAATTCGTCCCACTCGATTTACCAAACAACACAACTACTGAATAAAATAACTGCGGTTAAAAATCCAAAAGTATAGTCAACTAAAAATTACTGTTAAACGTAAAATACCATGCATAATAAATTTCCCCAAAAACCATAAACATAGTAGAATCCTCAACTTTTTAAAATTGTTTGAACATATCCTCTTAAAATCATGAAATGCGAAAAAATACAAGGTCATCGGGATTTCAGTGTGCCACTATCCCATTCCACTCAGTCCTCAGCACCTCCAGTCTCCTCGTCAACAAACTGCTCACATGCATCAATCACACTTAACGAGTCTAAAAACTTAACAAACCTGAACCGTTATAACAAAGTACATATACATATCAAACAACAGTGAAAAGTGTTGTAATTAAAATAACTTTCATGATAATTCTAAAGCATGACCATGTACATAACCATGACCTAAACATAAACATATTCAAATCATGTCATCATATATGTATTCGTTTTTCTTTTATTGAATTCAGATCATTAGTTGTGACTTTCGTATCAGCTGTTATTCGATGGATCCATCTACGTGTAACATGGTACCAGGCGGTGGGGACATCAACGACACTCTCACCCGTCAACTGGGCATTGGCCTTACATGTTTCGTGTTCGTGTTCATATTAGTCACAACCAAGTCACCACCTTCAAACATGTCATCATATTCATCACTTATAAAATTCATATATATACGTAATTTTTTTGAAATCAAGCATGCAACGTATTTTCAGCATTTTCATAAAAATTCCATATGTGAGTGTAATAAATGTTTTAAACATGTATTTTCAGTTGTCAGGGCACTGCCAGGACTGCTAACTCGATTCAATTGCAAAATGATCATTTCGTCCCTGAAACCCTAGTTTGACCATTTTACCCCCGAATTTTAAAATTTCGACCCGAGTCCATCCAAACATATTAAAACACCTTAAATCATATTTATAATCATTTCTTAGATGTAAGCTCAAGCCCATGCATTAAATTCTATAATTCGTTTTAAAACTTGGACCAGAGTCTCGGTTTTAACCCGAATCAAATCGAAACGCAACTAAACTTTCCCAAACTTAAATCTTGACTTAAGCACACATGACCAGCCCTTCAACAACCTGATTCAGACAGCTTAAGACCCTCGAAATGCACTGGAAGTTGCTGGAATTTTCTGCACTCAAAGGGACGAAAACCTAACTACAATTATAAGCCCATAACTCGACCCTACGCCAAACCAAACAGGACCAGCCTCGAACCAGCCACTCCTAGGACTTGAATGAACCCTCCTAGACTGTTCTAACCCTGATTCCCAACCCCATGCACACGGACGTACATAGTTCACCCGAACGAGCCAAAACTGAACACATCTAACCATAGCTCCTTCAATCTGCCCCTAGACCATGACCAGCTATACTCGAGCCATCCAAGGCAACGTCTCAGACCCACCAGGGTCTGATCCAATGCCTGAAACATCCCTTACACCGTGGCTCGCATCCCATCACTCGATCTAGCTCAACCGAGCCCAAAACAAAAAAATCCGATTGGTGATCGGTCCTCTATCATGACTCGTTCCAGACCTGGTGTCTTCACCTAAACCCTCTCTAAACCTCCTATAGATCATCTCCTAACAGACAAACCTGGCAGCCCTTCATCCATGTCAAAGAAATGTGAGATGCAAGTGGAAAAATCCAATATTTTAATGTATAAACCGCGAGAAACAATTGTACATCAGTAGGACTATAACATGGCATGTAATATCAATCAAAATATGTACTATGATGTGAAAGATGCGAAAATAAAGGTTTTCGGGTGTGGCTTGGTGTTGAAATGTTCGAAAATTCCAACTAACGGAGTGAGGAACGAACACCGGAGAGATAGGGCAAAGGTCCTACTGAAATCTCCTTGAAAAAGAAGCAAAAGATGCTGGTGTGTGTGTGTGAGGTTCGGTCGAGAGGAGTGGGGAGGGTGGCTAGGTTTTGAGTGAGTTTGATAATAAAAAAAAATGAATGAATATCGTGCCTAGGTTTAAAATAATGAGGTGTAATGGGCTTGACCCAAAAGTCTACTAAAATAAGCCCATTAGGCCCAATAACACGAACGTAAAATATTTTGTTTCGGTGCATTTTCAAAAATATTACCCAAACCCTCACAAAAATTTTTTTTTGCTAAAAGTCGACTATCGGTTTAAAATATGGCTCGTCGTGTAAAAATATCATAAATAACCCATTTTCGAAGATCATATACCATACACATCATATATTGAATAATTAAAAATAATTATCCAATAAAAACATTTTTCGTAAACTGTCCACAGTCTTCGTTCCTCGTTCGAGCATCGAATACTGCCAAAAGCCTTAATTTATGTGATTCTAGCAAACGATACCAAAAAACAGGAAATCATGTCATAAACATGCATGAATGCATTTAAAACATTCAATCACACATTTTTAATAATAATTTAGATTTAAATATAGTCTGATTACGTAATTTGAATTTTTGGACCTTACAAAAATTCCTAACCAACAGTTTGATTTGATTTTCTGGTTTGTTTCGATTTTGGAATGTTTTAATCAATTAATTCATCGGTTGAGCAGTTGTTTTTATTTATTACTTAATTTTATGTGGGTTTTTAGATTTTGAGCTAAATTTGTTCTCAAATATAGCAAGGCCCAAGGTCAATATGTGAGTCAGGCCCAGTACACTGTGCGCGCGATTATGTACCCGTGAAAATAATCTATATCACGTGATATCATTTTTCCTGTTCCAGTAAGTGATCGAATCGGTTTATTTTAAAATAATGGTTCAACTGATCGTATCATTTGAATTAGATTGTCGGATCAAAATACTATTATATTATAGAAAATACTAGTATAATATAATAAATAATATATTTTAAATTCTAAAGATTTTAAATGTGTATATAAAGAATAAAAAAATATTTACCAAGTTTAAAATCTAACAACATACATATAATCAAAATATCAAATATAATTATATGCATATTTTTAAACAAAAAATTATTAATCAAAGAAGCTCTGATACTACTAAAATAATATTTTTGACAAAGCTCGTAATCCAAATAATAATATATATAAACAAAAATAAAATTTAAGATTTTGAATATAAAAAATAATTAAATTCTAAAAAAAATTCTTCTAAAAAATAAATAAAAAAATCGAAAGAAATTAAAAAGATGATCCGGTTCGACAGATTTTTGACCAATTATTGGTTCATGACTAGCCTGACGGATTTTTTGACTGGTTTAACAATCAAAATGGTTTTTAAGTGTATTTCGGACCGAACTTGTGATCGGTTCTCGATCGAATCGACCAATACAATCCGATTTTGAAAACATTAGTCGGTAAGCTTGATTGGTTTGATATGTTTCTATGATTAACTTTAATAAATTTTTAATTTGATAGAATTTGTAGCTATTGATGATGCCCAAACAAAGCAGCGGTAAACATAATAATACGTTCTATTTTATCAAGTGGATTTTAAGTTAAATAACATTGAAGACAAAATAAATGCAGTCCACGAGCTTCATCATCCTGATAAGGTTTTGAAGTTGAGAATTTCGAATTTTTTCTCATAAGAAAATCATTTTTTTTAAAAGAAACAAATATATATATATATATATATATAGCTTCATCANTGATTGACCCCTCCTCTTTCACGACACAGAAGCATGTCTATATTATCTCCAAATCCACACATTCTGTACAGAGAGATCCACCCCCAGCAGCTTCACGCCTGGAGCTCCGGACCTGGTTCAATCTTCGCCAAATCAAACGGTTTCGGATTCGGTCGGAGCAGCAACGAGTGGAAAGGAAGAGCTAAAAGAGATTTAAAGGCGCATTCTTTCTGGCCAGAATTGTTCAAGCCGGAAACTTTGGAGATGGAGCCCATTCAAGATTGCGAGCAGTTTGATCAGATTCTGGAGCAAGCTAAACTTGCCTCGAAACCCATTGTCGTTGATTGGTCAATCTCTAATTTCTCGCTATTTTCTTGATCAATTTTATGATATCTGACGAATCAAAAGGTGCATAATGATATAAAACTAAAAATGGTGGGATATATAGTAATTGTTTCTGACATGTTTAAGTATAACAGGATGGCTGCTTGGTGTAGAAAATGCATTTACTTGAAGCCAAAGTTGGAGAAATTGGCTGCTGATTACGACAACAAGTGAGTTGTTCTGCTCAATTATGTCTTTAAATTTTTTCCAAATCGAATTTTCATTAATTTCGTACATTTAATGGCTATCTTGAGATGGATTTGCTTGAAATGGTAGGGTGAAATTTTATTGTGTGGACGTCAACAAGGTGCCTCAACCACTGGTAAAGCGTGGAAACATATCTGTATGTCCATTTTTAGTTATATAAACACACACACACACACACACGCGCACACACACACAAATCTTTATTCTGGCTAATGTTTGTGGCTAACATTGGTATGTTTTCATTGCGCCTTTCGTGTAGAAAATGCCGACAATCCAGGTTAGTTTATTCTCTCACCGGTTTTCACAATTAATCAGTCACAAGTATCTCATATATTTGGTGCTAGTTTGTTATATATCTTGCAGTAATTATATATTTCTCACGTGTTTTGTGTAAATATATATAGTGGAATTTGATATGCTGCCCATCTATTGGTGTGCATAGGTCTGGTTCGATACGGTATATCGATTTTTCCAAATAATACCGTATATCGTATCGAAAAATGAATATCGATACCGTACCGAAATTTCGATATACGAAGTTTTTTGGTAAAAAAGGTATGAAATTTTGCGGTACGATAAGTGCGGTATACTGGAACGATCGGTATTTTTTCCCACCCCTAGATGTGCACCTCATGAGCGCTCAAGATGTTCGCAGAAATATATCGTGGAACGTCACCACACGCTGCACTAAATGTTTCGCTAGAACATCGACATAACATCACATCAGTCGTCTCATCACAGTGCTGTACAATATGTTCCAAGATGTTCGCGAGAACATCTTCCGATCATCTAATGTGCAATGTGACGTTCCATGAGATGTTCCCGCAAACAATTTGGGTGTCAATGAGATGCTCATTATTAGGTGCACAACTTATCAAAACTTTGTATGCAGATAACCCAAATTTAGCATGTCCAATACTTCTCGTACATATCAATAAAAAAACATACTTCTATGTAAATACTTGATATATCATGTATCATGCATCAAAGCAAAAATTATGCATTAGTTGATCAAACATCTGTCTTTCATCTAATGTTTGTATCAAATCTTACAAATTATTAGAGTTCTAAATCATTGTGTTATCCACGTGTGTGTGTGTANACTTAATGTAAAAATACTTGGATATCTGAGTATTTTGTTGCATAATTTTATATTTTGTTTGAGATATAAAATCTAATTGAATGTTTGGTTTTATAATAACCCAAATCATGGTTAATTGTCATTTGCTAATTCTTCATTTCTTTTGTTAATTTATAATAACGCATGGCGCTTGGCAGTTGTGGAGCGATGGAGAAATGAAAGCGGAGGTGATCGGAGGCCACAAAGCATGGCTTGTTATCGAAGAAGTGAGACAAATGATCCAGCAGTTCGTATAAAATAGAAACAATATATATCACAATTATCAATATTGTATGCGTTTATGTAACATTACAGCATGTAAATACAAGCTTTTGTTTTTTTTGGGTAGATTGTACATAATATCGATAATCTAGGCATGTTCTACCTAAAGAAACTCATAGGATTTGGCATAACCAATTTTTTTTACATCTGAACACGACAGAAGATCGGAAAATATGCGCATGAAACTGATATATGTTGATATTCAAAGTGTGTATATGGATTTTGATCGAATACTGGGGAAGAAAACGAACCAACCCAGGGGGGAAGGTTTTGTGGCTTCTAACTCTCTCCTCGAAATTCATAAGCTTTGCCAAGTAGAATTGGTTGAATCATGTCTATCAGAAGCAGAAGCCAGTTTTAACTCCACTAAAAGGCAAAAAATACCCACAAAGACAACCGACCCTAAGGTAGCATTTCCCAGTAGACGAGCCATATTGCAATACTACCGGTATGGTTTTTCCAACTTTGTAAAAGATTTGTCGAGGGTCTCAACCATTTTACCAATAACAGAGAAGAACAAGGTTCGAATAAAGCAAATTTTTTGTTAGTGCTTACACAGACAGATTCAAACAAGAGATGCATGAGCCACAATTACTAGCAGAAACGCAACAGAAGAAAAATCTCTAACTTGATACCCAGACAAGTCGTGGTCTTGTGTCAAATTTGCCGTATTAAATCCATGATTTAAAATAGTCGAGTCAAACATTATAAAGTTCTATTCTCGACAAGAATGAAAACCTGAAGCACATTCATATTCCAAATCCAAAAACTGCCCGTATTCTGTGGAATATGATATCTCTCCATCCCCTCTCGGTATTTTCCACCACGGTTGAATTGCCATATCTGCAATATCTTAGTCATTTACATAAGAACTCTCACAGTAAATTGAAACTTAATCCAATAACGTCAAAAAAACGTTTAACCAGAGATACTTACCTGTCTTCTTCGGGTACATCAGTGTGTGTGAGCTTCACAACTGTCATCCCAGATTCAGGCTCGTCAAAGCTCAGCCGCACCTGCATGAAAATCACCATTTCTTACAACCAAATTAAGTAAGAAAATCACCATTTCTTACAACCAAATTAAGTAAGAATTGTCATCCATTCAACCAAAGAATGAATGATGCATTGATGCCATCTTTCAGAAACTCAACCTAAACTAAAAGCCACATATTCTTAATGTGCATTATAATATACAAATCTAATTCGCAGTAGTAACAGATAGTTTGAAAACATCAAAGCTCAAGATAGACGGATACTCTACCGTTGACTCGATTCCATCAGGCCAGCTACCAAATCGCCAGTTCTGAACAATCAACTTTCCCTCCAGCAACTCAACGTTTTTCCCCGTCACTGAACCATCAAAGATACTAAACTCCCCTCCCACCTCCTTACTTATCCGAGCATTGCTTTGAGTAAACCCCTTCCACCTATTCTCATCCATTAAAATCTCGTACAAATCCTTAGCTCGACAATTAAACTTTTCAGTCATAGTAATTGTCTTAAACCCCTCATTTCTCTTCTCCTGCTTCTTACTCTCCTTAACACTTGATCCACTGTTACTGGCCGAAATATTACTCGAACCAGCAGCAGACCCAGAATCAAAAGCTGGTTTTTTTACTGTTACTTTCTTAACTTCCAAATCATCCTTAGCAGGCCCACCTTTCGCCATCGCATTGACAAAATCTCTAATTTTCTCAAACACAAACGGCTTCCCTTGCGCAATAAATGCTTCCTTCACCCTGTTTCCGATCGGCCCATCATCTTTTACACTAATTCTAATCTCCGGATCTTCGCCAGCATTCTCATCGGCTATGTAAGGAACCTCAACAGTACCCTCGGTATTCAAAATCACAGAACTACCGTCGGAATCTTTGACCTTAGCCTCGTACGAAAGAACCAAATTTAACTCATACCCAGGTATTATTTTCCCCTTCCGAACGTTAAGGTATGCTTCTCCTTCGAGTTTTTCGATGTCCTTGGTTTTGATGTAGAGATTTCCGTCGCCAGAAAGGATTGTTTTGTTGCTCAGGAGGTTAGTGAGGAAATTTCGGGACCAATCGAGGCAATCGGTTTCTGCCCAGTGCCAGTTGTGGACGTTGGCGCCATCGGGGCGGTCTTCCACGATCCATCGTTTGTCTCCCTCGCCGATTTTGGCCATTTTTTAACAGAGATGCATGGTGTGTGCTCACTAGTTCTATAAATATAGTCAAGCCTGAAACCCTACTCTTGAACGATCTTTATATTTTATTAAACATAAAACAAGATATACACTGTATTCGAGGGAAAAAACGAGAAACAAAAACAAGAAACCAGTTTGAGCGAAGGTGCACGAGTCGAAAATGACCGTAATCGAGTTCGACTCGATTTTAATTTTATCTGTTTGAATTCGATTGAATTATGAATTTCAAATTTGAGCTTAACTCTTGTAGATGTTAAATATCCGAGTTTGTGATTGAAAAACTCGATAATCTTAATAGCATATGAACACCAAATTAAGAGTGTTCATCGATCGATTCGGTTCGATTTTCAGTTTTTTATTTCAGTTTCACAAACATATAATTCGATATCTCAACTATTTTTCTTCGGTTCGATTCGGTTCGGTTTGGTTTTCTACCGAAATAGTTCGGTTATTTCGGTCGGTTATTTCGGTTTTGATACAATTATTTAAATTAATAAGATAAATATATTTAAAATATAATATTTTAATTTTTTTATATGATTTCTTAGCAAAACATTTAAATATAAAGTCTAAATAAATTATATAAACAACAATTAACTAAATATTATTCAAAATAATTCATCATTCACTGATCTTATCTAAAAAAATATATAATAAAAATAAAATTATTAATTTAATGTAATTTCGATTTTTTCGATCGGTTCGATTTTGACATATAATCCAAAGCCGAACCAAATAAATTATCCGAAGTTTAAACAACCCTACATAAAAGTATAGAATTTAAATTCTAACAAAAATATCCATAAAATTTTGTATCTTTAAAATAAAAGTATACATATATAGTTATTTGAGTAGAAATAACTAAGCTTAACGAATTCAACTTGAGCTACTCAAATTCGGCCCAAACTCGATCAAGTCAAGCTTAGTTCGAGTTTTGAACGAACTGCTAGTGAGACTTACAGATAGCTCTACTGACTTACCCCTCCAAACCACACACCTCGTATAAAACCTCGATCTTCCAACATAACCAAATCTCATAAAAAACATCTAGCAGAGCGTGATGAAGTGGACAAAATCGATATTTATATTCTCTTGCTCCTCTATCTACGACAGAACTTTAACTTGAACTCACACAAGACAGAATATGATGCATAAACTCACAAATAAATCACTCTTTTCTCGTTACTAAAAAATACAAGAACGTGTTGAAACAATCCTTCCTGAAATGTACCAGAGATCCGAAAAAGAGAGCAAGTTGCCCTATTCTCCCCAATACAGAGTCGGAGCAACATTACAAAACCAAGAAAGAAAGCTTGTAAAACACCAAAAAAGAAGGCGCTGATTTATGGTCAAATACAAATACGTGTAGAATAATAAACACAAAACCACAAAGCAACGGCAACATACCTTCAGTTCCACCGCACATTACCCCCTCCCAGAAAGCATTCCGGACAGAGGAAGAGGTAACAATGATAAACATAAATGGCACATTACCCCCTCCCAGAAAGCATTCCAGACAGAGGACGAGGTAACGATGATAAACATAAATGAAGTATAATGTGTAAATATGTTGCAGGCCTTAGGTACGAATTATATACACAATCTGGCCAATATGGGAGAATTAGACACAGAAGTCGTTCAAAACCAGCGCAGCAAGGATTGAATGGGTATATGCGATTCCAATGATAATTAGTACCGTTCGTCACATGTTATAATAAAAGCTTCCCGCCTGCATTGGATTTCAACGGGCTGTAAAATTCCGTGAAGTCCAACCGAAACATGAGGAACTTCAAGTCGACATGTTGTTGTGTTGGCAATTGTGAAATAAAACCCTCAAAAAGTGATGAATATTCATTTGCAGTTGCATCAACAGCTTGCCCCATATTTCTAAGAAATTCTCCGGCTCGTCTTGTAAGTTCTTTCCTGCCTTCACCAAGCCAAGAACTGGGTTCTGAAGATCTTTTAATTGATTGCTTCTGCAATTTGGCTTTGTCTCGATATGGGCGGGAAGACTCTGTGGTTCTGGATTTATTACAAAAAGCAGGGAGAAAAACTAAGAAACATTGCGCATCCAGTTTAGTAGGAGAATAAAGGATGCAAATAAAAAACAATACCTCGATTGCAACTCATTTATGCCTTCATAAAGTCGATCTGCGTGACTTCGGAATCGCAATATGAGGTCAAATAACGTAAAAAGGGTCTTGTTAAGGTTCTGAGATCGTTCGCCTAAAAGAGACTTCTCAATGATTGAGTTGAGGTACTTCTCATGTGCTCCAAGTAGATCATCCAGATCTTTAGATACTTCCATTTCCTTGGAGAAATTAGACCACGACACCTCCAGGACTTCAAACATTATGTAGTACTGAAGGTTTGTGACAAAATGATTCATCTCGTCCCAGAGAACTTGGCACTTCCTAGATGTCAAAATCAACTGCAATGTAACAGCACGTGGCAACTTAGAAAAGAACTGAGAAGTAACACGGTTTGGTTTCATTCCTTTCCAAACGCCAATCAGTGCATGCTCTATCCTTCTAAGCTTCCACAAAAAGTTAAAAATTCTGAGATATCTAGACATAACAGATTCGGTGAAGACAGTGTTCAGTGGAACTCTTGCATCATATTCTAATGAAAACACATCCCATCCTCTGTCTCCCGTGTTATGTGGCATCATTTTAACTCTTAAACTATCCAGCATATCACCATCATCGTACTGCGCATTTGATGATCTAATCGCACTTTCCAATAATCCGGCAAGCTTGAATGAGCTTATCGTGTTAGCGGGCTCAGACAGCTCAGGGCCAACAATATCCATTAGATACTGAACAAAATCACCTTGGCCAAGAAGTAAATATCTCTTGATTGCAAGGCAGTGTTCTTTGAACTTATATTGTGTATACATAACATCCAACAAATGCTTATCTATTCGCTTTGCTGCTTCTGCTACTAAAGATTCCAGCGCATCAGTCTCACCATATCCAAGATCACCTCTCCTAGTAGTGGTACCAGCTGCAGCTGCCGCCTCTTTCGCGGCATCAGCCCATACTCGATCCTCACAACAAACTCGAAGGAAATTGATGGACTTTCCAGTCCTTAAGATACGTTGAGCAAGAGATTGAGATATGAAAGAAGGAAGCATTGAATCAAGTAGTCGATAACCTTCCCTCCAGAGACAATCTGCTTTCACAGGCCGACTTACAACAAAAAATTCTGAAAAAATATCCTCGAGCTCCCCTTCCAATACCCAACTCCTCACCATTTCAAAGAGTGGGGAACACACCTGACGAAGTAGCTTTTTCATGAAATCATTAACAAGCGGATCACCATGTTGAGCACGCACATGAATTGCACCAGCCATGGCCCCACCTTTTAGAACTTTACAACTATCAACCAAAACAGCCATTAACCTCATCTTTACCATGGGTTCAGCAAACCAAACTGACAATCTCCTCAATGAGAGATGGTTCCCTGAGCATGCATTTTCAGAAACTAAAGGAATCGGATTCATTGCCTGCCCTTCAAGCACAACCAGTAACTTGTAATACACTGACAATTCATCTTGCAACGCAGCACAAAATGCTTGTCCAACAGTCCCAATATCCTCAGCTGGAAGGCGGTCCATACTCTCTTTTATATACCCGTTGACTTTTCTAAACAACCATCCAAGCTCGCAGAGCTTCCGGACCATTGTCCTAGTAGCCCTTGGCACCTTAATAAATTCTGGAAGAACGTACTCATCGGCCTTTTCATCAAACTTCAGATATGCCCCGTCAATCCCCTGGCATGCATAGAGCACATCCCTCACCAATACCTCTTCGGAAACCTCATTTTCTTCCTTAATCAAGTCTGCAAATTCCCTATATGCCATCTCACGAAGATTTCCAGGGTCCTTTGTCACCATCAATACCCCTCCATTCGATCCTTTCTCCACAATCTCCTTAGCTCTAAAATGACTCGTTTTATCCCTCAACCCCCTCGAGTGCTTCACATTTTCATTTGAACACACTATATTATCTGAATATTTGCCAACATCCTTTTCGCTCCAACTTTTATCCAATTTCCCAAAATTGCTTGAACCCCTCAAATTCGACACTTTTTCACCGAAACCCCGCAAATGATCAACACGGCCATTAAACCCCCCATCGCCCAAATCCTTACTCGATTTCACAAGCCTACCAGGACGATCACTCAATACATCACTCTCATGCAACGCTGGCAACCCGCCAGCAAACACAGAATCCAGAAACCCATTAGTAATTTTATCCGAAAACTGATTTTTCTTCAATTTCTGATCCTCAGATATTCTATTTAGCAAATACAGTACAGCCCACTTATTTTTCACGCTCCCGGGACCATTTTTCAACGAGAACTTAGAGTACATATCGGTAAAAGTTAGGGCTTCGGAGGACTTACCAGTAGTGGCGAGGCGGCGCTTGATGGACTCAACAACGGAGAATTCGTCTGCAGCAATGGAGGGACTCAAACGGCTGGAGAGGATGCGGAGAGAGTACTTCAGGGCTTGATTGTACTCTTCCTGAGTGGGGATCGACGAGGAAGCGAGGTTGCCGGGTGATAGAGGGTTGGAGAGTAAGCGATGAACTAGTTCTTTGACTAGATCTACTACCCTCCGGTCGTCGTCTTCCATGGTGGAACGGCCGCGGCGTCGCCGTTGTTTAGTGTATACCGAGTTCGTATTCAGAGATGTTGGGCGGGGAAACGAATAATGTAATAAAACTATATTTGTTGGATTTTTTTTAATTAAATAACAAAAAAAATAAATAAATTACCAAAATATAAACTAATTGTAATAATATTAGGCGCACGGGTTTTAAACCCCTCATCTCTACTCTTGAGAAAATTGATTAAATAACTTTAGTCAACAATTTTTAAAAAAAATGACTTCGTATAAATACACTCGAACGTATCGTTTTTTTTAAAAAAAGGTTGATCGAGATTAAAAAATAAAATACTTCTCAATTTGTTATAAAAATTTTATAGATGTCTTTATAAAAATGTTTTTACAAAATATTTTAAGAAAAAATATATTATTTTACAAAAAAAATTTTTACGGTTGAAAAGGTGTTTGGATAACTATCTTAGAAAAAATTGATTGTATAGAACTACTATTCTATATAAAAAAATTATTTGTAATTTTATTTTTCCTCATTTTTTCTTGTTTGGAATTGAGAGGTTTTTTATTTGTATTTTCTCATTGTTATTTATTTATTATTATTTAATGCACAATTAAATAATAATAAAATATTGTGATTGTATAAAATTTAAAACATATAAATTCTCATGTGAAATGTTGAAAACAAAAAGACATAATTTATAATAATAAAAATTTTAATGTCTTGATCTCGATGCATTCCGAAATTGAGTTGCTATAGTAATTCAACAATTATCTTCTTTGAAAATGGTGTTTCTTTATATATATTTTGATTTTCGTCATTGTCTTCATTTACGTCTCGTGCTCCACTTTATAAATCTTCATTTGCAAATTCATGAACTTGCAATTGAATTTTTTAATAAAATTATTGATGTGATCCGGTGCTCCGCCGAATCTGCTATCAAGATAATGAAGGAAATAAGAGAAAGGGAGAGTATATCTGTGATGAAGATATACTGTAATATGGCTCCAGCTGTAACCTGCACACAAGGAAAGAAACTCGTGAATGGGCGCCGGAGGGGTGTCCGGCGTGGCCACTCCGATGCTTAAGTCAGCAGGGTACTCAAGCGATAAAACCAATTTAGTCAAGTGATGACTGTGTGATTGGTGTGTAAAGGGGACAATAAATGAATCAATCCTCAATGCAAAGAGATAACCTGATATTTATAGTAGGAGAAGTAATGATGACCTCGTTCTTCGTGCTACCTACTAATTATAGTAGGGCGGCTGATTGTACCCTATATCCTGACATGTCAAATCTCATACTAGTCACATCCCGCCTGTCTGATTTTGTCAACCACCTAGTATCATAGATAGGACGGCCGCCTACACCCTACCCTACTGGCGTACTTGAGTGTGGTGCTCATATCGAGGTGGCCTGGGTAGAAAGTCTCTCGGAAGCTTGCATGAGGGCTCGGGCACTCAATAGCCCGGGGAGAAGACGTCTCGGGCATTCAATTGCTCGGCCTCTAGTGACCCTTCTCGTAGATTATCCCAAACTTTGAGATATCCATCCAGTGTCTCGGGTCGTCCGTGACCCGGGCATAATCAATACCCCTGACCCGGAAACAACCCATGACCCGGGCTATCCCGGAGGTATAATCAATTATGTAAAACACACATCAAACAATTATGAAGTATATTTGGTTCATTGAATTACAATTGTTTATTGGCCTCATAAGGAAGGTAAAACTATGTTTCACACCTTGATGACATAATTTGTAGTATTCTAGAATAGTGTGTGATTCCCTCTCATCCGACATAAACAAATATAAATCTTATATCATGGTTAGATACAAGCAATAATTTCGAGTGATGTTCACTTTTCTATTAACCCAATTCTAAAATATAGTAGATGAGATTATATTTATAAATGTTAGAAGTATTTTCAATATTATGTTGGATCTCGGTTTTCTACGTGCCCAAATGCAGCGGAAGTTTAAAATTTTTATTTTATTTTGAAAACAAAATAATTCTTTTGGACACTCGTATGGTTTTCAGAAATTAAACATGTACAGGATGTTTAAAGAATTATACCTTTGTGAATTAAATCACTGGACTCCAACTAATCCGGTATAAACGGATTAGCTCTTGTTGATTCCCTACGAACTTTCTTCGATGAAATCCTCCTATCAAGTCCACGACTGGATGGTATGTTCCTCTTCCAAATTGCATTAGAAAATTTGGAAGAGATTTTACGTTGGAGACTAAAACGAGAGGCGGCTCAACCTTGGAAAGAAAAACCAAAAAGGCCAATTTTTTTCTTTTGAAAGTGGGAGACGTAAATCATGTGGTGGGGTGGGCTAGGGTTTTTTTTTT